>NC_090282.1:85651342-85951342 GCF_037392515.1 Haliotis asinina | reverse complement strand
TTATGGTAATAAGTGTAATATTTTGGAGTAGGCACTAATACCATTATCAAGTAAGTGATACTATAATTTGAAACATGGAGAATATATAGATTACTGCTTGCCGAGTATATACAATTAACAAGGTTGATGTACTAATGCAACTTCTAAATTGCCTCTCAAAGAAGTTATCTTTTTATTCAACTGTAAATCTGTATAATGTGTGATTTATCAATATTTTTTTATTCATATTATTATATTTTATTTATTTGTGTAAATACAGTATCATTCTTAAATACTGTAAATCATGAAATTAATGCAAAAAAACGAGTCTGTTTTCTAGTCACATTATGCATTTCAGTTTGACCATGTCGACAGTTCATGCCCCAGCAGGCATGGGTCTTCTTTGAAACCGTACCACCCCCTACCCTGCTGTAAAATTATGATATAAGTGATATATACTTCTCAACAGGTACCAGGAAAATCAGCGGTTGAAACCATGGTCAGTGATGGCAATGCCTTTCGTGTCATAGGGAACCTGTGTCATGGCTTAAAGATCTTCACCAGATCAACCACATCAACACATCTTTTCATTCTTTCAGTAATAATTGGAAAAACTGACCAAAAAAAATCAAAATCAAACTGTTCAGTAAATATAGGCAAAAGACAATTAATCTTAATCATAAAACTGTTCCTGTTTGACTGATTTTCGATACAAGTTTGACTTGGGATGGAGAATAAATGTCGATTATGTCTGATACGTGAGAAAGTGCTGATTACATGTCTTCAAAGTGTGTCAGTAGATGTCAGCCTAAGATATTAAAAGGATAAAGGAAGGGCAAGAGACTGACAATCTGTTGATTAAAATATAGAACAACCCAGATTGATAACATCAAGTAGTTGTGACTGCAACTCACTGGAATGATCTGCCCACAAACTCCAACAGGTTCATGCCGGGTGTAGGTGAAGAAATCTCCATCTGGATATCATACAAACAATCGTATGTCAGCTACATCAACCTGATTATGTGTATGATCAGCTGTAAGGTGAACATCACGAATGGCTCTCACGTACTGTACCCATGTATATAAAGGTAACAAGAAGCCATGAAAGCTTTGTATCAAGCCGGCCTTCCAACACTGCTATGGAGGACAGAGCTATTTACACAATAGATTGACTACTGTTTAAGAAAATAAACTTTACTATCTATCATCTAAAACACCTGAGACCCTGCCAACTTTACCAAAGAAAGAACAAGCAGTACTAACACTGGACAAATTTGCTGACACATCACTTCCAAAATTTGCGAAATGATGAAAAACGCATTCAAAGGACGCCAACAATTTTCGGACTGTAGGATACTCACCAATGGGAATAGTCTTCCCGTGGTACTTGTTGGCCCAGCCTGCATAGTACCTGCAACAAAGGCAAGTTATAGATAGGACATCATTAGACTTACGTAGAGGTATTTGAGTGATAGGCCTTGGGGTACTGGGGCACTGGGACTTAGTGAATGACCTAGGGGTACCAGACACAGAGTAATTTGTAGGGGTTACGAGGACCTAGTTAATGCCCTGGGGGAAAAGTGACCTACAGGCACCAGGGACCTAGTAATGCCTTGGAAGTACTGAGTCCTAGTTATTGGCTTAGGGTACTGGGGGCCTAGTATATGATCTATGGGTACTGGGGACCAAGTTCATTAGCTGGGTGTACATGGCGACCAAATTCATTAGTTGTGTGTATATGGGGACCAAGTTCATTAGCTGGGTGTACATGGCGACCAAATTCATTAGTTGTGTGTATATGGGGACCAAGTTAACACCCTGGTGGTACAAGGGACCTAGTTAATGCCTACGGGGACCTAGTTAACACCCTGGTGGTACAAGGGACCTAGTTAATGCCTACGGGGACCTAGTTAACACCCTGGTGGTACAAGGGACCTAGTTAATGCCTACGGGGACCAAGTTAACACCCTGGTGGTACAAGGGACCTAGTTAATGCCTTGGGGGTAATGGTACATAGTTAATGTCTTGGGGTACTGGGGACCCAGTTTCTGACCTAGGGGTACTGGGAACCTAGTTCATTAGAGGGTCGTTGACCAAGTTAACACCAAATCCTATTTCTGACTCAAAGTTGCATATGTTCAGTTTTCTGTATCACAAAAGATGGAATCATCTTTTTCTATGACTTGTTTGTTTTTTTGTTTGTTTGTTTGTTTTTTTTTGGGGGGGGGGGTGGTCTGATGGCTATGGCCCGTCGAGTTTAAAAATCTCCATTAACAAGGGTCCTTCTCATATGTCTGCTCTGGCAGGTTAAAGTCAACATCAGCAGGTATGACAAATTAATAAGTGACAAATGAGGCATAAAGAGAATGTGCATGGAGAAGAACTACAATGGCCTTTTTATGAGAGCGTATCAAGCGACTGAGCAGCCATCAGCTGACATTATGGAGTAATTATAGGGATGATAAGAGATGTCTGTCCAAGTGACTGCACTATAAAGACTACACAGGAGGGAACCCAGGTGGGGACAATGCATATGCTAACAGTAACTGGTCAAGTCAGCCATGACTAATAGCCATGGAGATTTTGGTATCGCTGATCTTGACAATGGTACACATAAATGAGGACATAAGCTGTAGTAGTTTCCAGAGGTGGTTATGGAGTTTCCACACACCAATGATCATGCTGTTGGCCACAAATGGAAAGCAGTTGTGTGGATGTGGTCAGTGTTGCAGCAAATAACAGTCAATGTGATTTACTGAGTGAGTGAGTTTAGTATTGCATTCAGCAATGTTCCAGCTATATGGTCAGTCTGTAAATCACTGAGTCTGGACCAGATAATCCAGTCATCAACAGCACCAATCTGTGCATTTGGGTAATGACGAAATGTTTGAACCAAGTAAGCAAGCCTGACTACTCGATCCCGTTAGTCGCTTTTCACGGGAAGCATAGGTTACTGAATGCCTATTCTCCCTCGATCTTCACGGGTCGTTATTTACTGAAGGGATTCACCGACAAACTCCTCTCAGAAATAACATGTCCATGCACAAGCTTTGGCTTCGGAAAGAAACTCAGAATTCAAAGTCTGCTCATATACTTAGCACCCTTAACAGTATTTTCTGCAAGCATGAGCATATATCCAGCAAAATACACTTATCAAGAGTCCTGGCACATAGATCAAGTGGCTGGTTATGGCTCAGTTGAAAAGGGCTTCAGTCTTCTGATGCAGGCACAGTAAGCAGAAAGCCCGAATGTAATGTGGTTCTGAATACTTTAGTCATCTAACTCCAAGTAACATGCTGATGGTCATGAAGCAGTACTCACTGACTGTGACAAGCCAATCAATACTTCAAGATACACAACACAACTTCAACATAGTTGCTTGGTTTGAAAATTTTGTAGAAACCAGTTTCCTTATCGGATTAATAGCATAATTTATTACCACAACAATATGTCTGACTCCGGGTAAAGATTGAATCCTACCTGTAGCACTTCTGTACAAGTTGGAGATCCGCAGCAAAGGCCACTTGGTAGGGCTTTCCATTGTCGAGTGTCTCAAGTGACTGTCATTATGGGTAGACATATTAAAACTTCACATACAACATTATCAAAAAGGTTTTAATTTCACATGATACAAACAATTGTATAACTCAACATTCAGACAACCCAACATATATTTGATACTTATAACTTCAAGAATGAAAGTCCATTTCAATAATCAGCTAAGCTCGCTACCCACCGCGATATATCCAGCATCTCTCTCGATGAGATCGGCAAGACGGTTCAACAAGCGCCCCCTTTCTGATGCATCAAGTCGTCGCCATGGGGAACCAAGACGAAATGCCTCCCTTGCTGCTTGCACTGCTCTGTCAACGTCAGCCTGAGTTCAAGTAAACATATTGTATATAACTAGTGCAATCTTCAAACAGAATCTATTGAAAACAAGGGTTGGGGGGGGTAAAAAGCATTTATCTGTCAAAACATCAAACTTGTCAAAATTAAACTTTGCCTAAGCTGTACATTTGTATGCAAAGTTCGCAGATATTTTGTTTGTGTCATGACTCATCAGGTGGACCCTTATGGCCTTGCAGTCGGCAGGGACAATATTCCACTCCAGTTCCCTTCCCAGTCCTATCGTTTAACAATAAGGTCAATTCTGTCAAGAATGTATAATATGTGTACTTAGAGTTCTCTAATGAAAGCTGGTATGTATTTATGCTGGGCTCAACACTTAGATATCAAGCATAAAGACCAGATAAAACAGGTGCCCTCACACACCTGGTGTATAAAGAGTTACACATTCATCTTTCTGGTACTGTGTTAGCTCTACTATGTGATTCAAAAGATACCAATAGACAAAGAATCTAGCTACCCTTCATTTCTGTCCCAACATGCCAAACAAGATTAGTGTGGTACCTGTGCTGGGTTATAACGGGTCATCTTAACAAACACCATTCGGACGGGCTAATTTTATTTCTTGTTTAATGGATCTGCCAGTAATGTATTTTCAAGAATAAGAAACACAATAAAACATAATTTTTCACACACAACAAATAATCCTAATATCTGTACTGGCCAAACATGTATACACACAAGAAAATGTTTTTAGATTGTTTTTTGCCCCATATGCACTTTATAAATTGCCACAAGTAAATACTTTTAGTATTTAGAAGGAATATTTCTCCAACTCGTGATTCTTCTGTTCTCTCCTGCCTTTAGGTTTTCTGAGGAAAGAAATCCATAAAATGAGAAAGAAAATTGGCCTGGCCTTATCAAGGAAACCAATTTCTGCTCTTTCTATGTATAAAAAGGGCTATTCATTTTATCATCAACAACACAGACTTCTTGATATTAACTGGTATTGTTTGAAGTACACAAGGTGCATTTAGTATACACAAGTGAATATTCAGCTTATGAAAAACCACAATAACTTCACTGTATAGCTAATAAACTTTTCAGTATTCATATCTGCATTTTGAAACCCACACACAATTGTACACAAATTATGATCATCACAGTAAAGTGAGGAAATTTTACTGTGTATACCGTCATGATTAATACATCTCTATCACTTACACATTATTACAGAAATGTTGCTGCCATATAGCTGGAGCATTGCTGAGTGTTGTGCTTCATTAGAAACAAAACAAACACAGCAATGTCGCAGCCATATGGCTGGAGCAATGCTGAGTGCTGCATGTCACATGAAACAAAACAACACGGCAATGTTGCTGCCACTAAGCTGGAGCATTGCTGAGTGCTGCATGTCACAAGAAACAAAACAACACGGCAATGTTGCTGCCATATGGCTGGAGCATTGCTGAGTGCTGCACGTCACAAGAAACAAAACAACACGGCAATGTTGCTGCCACTAAGCTGGAGCATTGCTGAGTGCTGCATGTCACAAGAAACAAAACAACACGGCAATGTTGCTGCCACTAAGCTGGAGCATTGCTGAGTGCTGCATGTCACAAGAAACAAAACAACATGGCAATGTTGCTGCCATATGGCTGGAGCATTGCTGAGTGCTGCATGTCACAAGAAACAAAACAACACGGCAATGTTGCTGCCACTAAGCTGGAGCATTGCTGAGTGCTGCATGTCACAAGAAACAAAACAACACGGCAATGTTGCTGCCACTAAGCTGGAGCATTGCTGAGTGCTGCTTGTCACAAGAAACAAAACAACACGGCAATGTTGCTGCCACTAAGCTGGAGCATTGCTGAGTGCTGCATGTCACATGAAACAAAACAACACGGCATTGTTGCTGCCACTAAGCTGGAACATTGCTGAGTGCTGCATGTCACAAGAAACAAAACAACACGGCAATGTTGCTGCCACTAAGCTGGAACATTGCTGAGTGCTGCCACTAAGCTGGAACATTGCTAAGTGCTGCATGTCACAAGAAACAAAACACAGCAATGTTCACTGTATGCAATCATGCATGAACATGTTGGTATCTCATCAGACACAGTCATGATAGACAAAGAGTAATAGATATAACCTATGATAATCATCAAAATATAATTACAACATGGCCAGTGTCTTCTAAAAAAAGATAACAGTGTAACACATTTTTGCACTTTAATGAGTTGCTGTGCTGCGACTAATGACAAGTTTGCTTTCCAGAAGTCATAAATTTTTAGCTCTGTTAGTGAGTCCATGATTTTGGATGTAGCCAGTGATTTTTTATGTAGTCAGTGATTTTGGATGTTACATTACTCTCACCAACATTCCCAGAATATCACAGTGGGGGCCACCAGCAGTGGGTTTCACATATTGTATCCTTGTGGGGAATCAAGCCCAACATAAGACAGGCCTTTCACATGACAAACTACAACTTTTATTACACTGTTCCTGTCTATTTCCATTTCAGCTTTTGTGTAAACACATGGGCAAACAAGGCTGGGACAATGACTGTAACAGAAGCTCCTCACAATGATATCAGCTATTATTATAGAAGCTTCTGCCCTGTCTGGCAACAGGAGTAAAACTATGGGGTAGCAAATCAGTATCCCTAAACACGCCTGTCACCTAAAAGGCTTCCTTTTACCAAGTGGTGATCATGGAAAAAATCCCAGTGTAACATTCACAAGGGGGAGCATGACACAGCAACTATCCTAAAACTAGAATCATCTTATCACTAACCTTGACTTGAGCTATCAGTTTAAGCAAACATGGTAACAAGGTCACACTTAGAGCATTAGAACACGCAAGGTGACCTCATCAGGTATCAGCTTGTATCCTAACCACACCCCACTTAATTTTGATTTCTAGCAGAAAACAGGGTATCATGCCCTATCAATTATATAGTTTCATTATTCAACAGAAACCTCATTGCCAAGGTATATTACACATTATTGCTACATTCGTATTTTCTTAGTTTGCAAAGGATTACAGGAAATGTGTAAATTTATGTGTTCTGATGAAATATTCAAAGACAATATTTCATAATTACATGTTTAAGGGAGTCTGTTGCCATGTGCCGATCAATGCCTCAACCATAATGTGACAAATAATACGTCAAAGTATCTGACCAAAACCGAAACATCAAAATATCTCCAAGACAAATTCATTTGCCATAAAGGGAAATCACAGTAGTGTACATGGTACATGTCTTGCAATCACAGCATGGCACTTCATGTCATGTTCCCAAGACAGTGTCTGAATGGTTGCAAACAAATTGCACTCTTCAGACAGAACACTGCCAAGTTCTTGCAGCTCATTCTACCAAACTGTTTGACTCAATGGCTGCTACCAATACTATGCCCTGCTGGTCACAATCTGGCGACACGACACCAAAGATGTTTGCAACATCATGTGCTGTCCCAGTTTCTAGCGTGCCTATGCATCTGTCTAATCATTCCTCATCAAGTTAGCAAGTGCATTATTCCAGTTCTAAGTGGTAAATGTCTGTTAATGATGTGCAACAATTCTGTCACAACACACCAAAATACAGTTTTATGTTCACTTTGTTGGTTTGTTTACATGTACTAAAAAAGTGGGCTGAGTGAGTTTAGGTTTCACACTGGTTTCATTGGTATTTCACACATATCACAGTAACACTCTGAGCAGGGAAAATTAATATATTTTTTTCTTCTTACTCTCGAATAAAATATGACTGCCAGATCTGTAAAACAGGAAACAGAATTGGTCAGGCCTACAGGTAATTGTGGGCAAATTGAATGGACAGGATGTGCATTTCTATTTGTTTTTCAAACACTGTGTACAACATGTCACATTCATTAAGTAGTTCTTATAATTCTCAATATTTTGTTCGCTATTCAGTCATAGTTCAGTTCAACTATAGAAAGGTTACTTCAATAAGCAGCCTGATAAACCCATGTGCTGGTTGATCACAAACAGAATGTGGCTTGACCCAGATTTACGCAAATACAACTGTGTCTGTCTAATGCATGGAGGCATTGTTATTCAAATTAAGTATGTGAGGGAGGTTACTGCCTTTGGAGTTTGCTGCACTAATGCAAAGGATCCAACATAGTTTTGTTCTAAATTAATGATTACAAATGAATGATTGCACAACTTGAATATACTCAGTAACAAGACCTCATTTAAAAGGATCTAAATGGAGCAGTGAGTCATGTTGAACAAGCACTCTTCAACAAGCAGTCTTAACACTACAATCATGAAAATTGTCCCAAGCCTATGCTAATGCAAGGAAGATACAATCATTTCAGAGT
Organism: Haliotis asinina; assembly: GCF_037392515.1. Lineage (NCBI taxonomy): Eukaryota > Metazoa > Mollusca > Gastropoda > Lepetellida > Haliotidae > Haliotis > Haliotis asinina. Next base: position 85,943,163 of record NC_090282.1, on the reverse strand, counting down.
AAATACTGCTTTGTGGAACATGGCCTTTAACAATACTTAATTTTCAGACTTGTCTTGACAAGGCTGTCTTACCTTGTCACCCTCGGCAACATCACAAATGGCCTCCCCTGTGGCTGGGTTGATGGTCTGGAATGTTTTCCCACTGGCAGCATCCACAAATTCATTGTTTATGAACAGCTGGAAAGAGGTGTCAATTGTAAATCATGTGCTTCCAGGTACATGCTCCAGTACAATTAACTAAGCCGAATTCACACTGGAATTGACTGCCCAGCCTTATGACAATGGTGAACAAGAAAGTAGTACATTACCGTCTGTGGTAATGTATCAAATCAGTTGTTTTGATCAGAATTGAAAAAAAGTGTTTGAAACTGAAAGTTAAGACTAGCCTATCAGAATCAGTTATTTTTCCAAAATGAAGGAAGAAATAGGAGATAGACACACATGTGAGATATCGACATGTGTTCAATATACAACTGCCCCAAACAGAATTTGGAACTAAACATGTTTTCAGATGGACTCTAACATCTCCTCCTGCCAAATTGAACCATAAGTATTTGACAGATGGTGAGGAACATTGATCTGAAAGAGATTCACTACCTTACACCAATTCATTAATTCACAGGGCCTTGCTGTTATTACCCTTGAAACAACTAGTCTGACGTTCTCTGACCCCCTTGTAATGTTAGTGTCCAGGTAAAACCCTGTAGTACAATGACGTCAGTGGATACATACAGTACCCTAATGAGTATCCTTGCGTCACAAGCAACATCTTTTTCTGATTTTAACAACAGTGTGGACAATGTATTGCTTTTAGAATTAATCATTTGTATTAACTGATTAAGAGTAAGCATGTCTACCTCCAAAAGACAAAACTCCAATGATTTCCTTTAATGAAGAATTATCTAGCCATTTTCTAGCATAAAGGTTCCAATCCAATCTTAGTACCTCGCTAACACTGAAAGCATGCACTAGTCTATAGTGGCCTTGTTCCCATGTGAAATATCTTCCTGATTGGTTAATACTGGAAGAGAGTATACAAATGCGGAAAGGGAATGTAAGTTTATAGAAAACATATACAAGGGCCGTCACTCTGTCCAATGTGAAATAATTCAGAGAGCACTTGTCTAAAATAGGTGTGAGCAAAATGTATCAAATTCTTTATTTGACGTTGTGCTTATTCTCATGCATTCGCCTAACGAGGACGCACTGACATACTTATATGCTCCGTAACATGCTGCAGTAACAAAGCACAACGCTGAACTGAACCAACACTGGCTGTGGGGTTTCGCCAAGTTTCGGAACGAACTTAATTTAGTTATACAAATGGTACAATTTCACCTGTCATCTTACCTTAGCATATTTAATATCCGGTTGTCTGATAGGGTCTGGGGCTGCTGACATGCATGCTCTGTGTTGTTTTAGAGCGTTGAATACAGTTCGAGCTTTGAGCACACGGCACAGAGAAGCAGACATCTTGGCTCGTCAACAGCGTGTGTTCATGTGCCGTCACGTGACTTGCGATAAGCACGTCTAGCACGTCTATGAATGTGCTTATCAATAATACTGAGGTATCGAAGGGAAGGCAGGGATACAAAGAAAAGGGAAATGGGGTGTTTGGGTCACACTATTGAGGATGGGGGTGGGGGATGTACACTTCATTTTCATGAGAGTTTCAATGGTCATTTAATGAACTTTCAGGACAAAAGCACCCATGCACTCCCCCACCCTAAACCTAGCTTACTTGCCGAAAATTAACGTCTCCGCGCCGTGGGTATGCTGGAGACTGGAACCAATGGCCCAAAATCAAGTGGCCACACATTTGGTGTCCAGCGAAACAAGATCTTATCGCCACTGAGATGTTTTCACTATAATGAGAACGCGAATGATTTGTCTCGGACCGGCCGTCAACGTCAGGAAGACGTACAACCACATCCAGGTGATCCATCCATGCTATCTAAAGTGAGTGAGTTAATTTAGTGTTACGTCGCACTCAGCAATATTCAAGCTATATGGCGGTGGTTTGCAGAGAATCGAGTCTAGATGAAACAATCCAGTGATCACTAACATGAGCATCGATCTGCGCAACTGGGAAACGATGGCATGTGTCAACCAAGTCAGCGAGCCTGACCACCCGATCCCGCTAGTCGCCCTTTACGACAAGTATGATCGCCTTTTATGGTAAGCATGTGTTGCTGAAGACCTATTCTGTCCTGCATCTTCGCGTGTCGCCATCCAAAGAATTGATTCCAGAGTGTCAGTGGTGTCCGGTCGGTTCGTCCACCGTACATTTCGTCCAAAGACCATTCGTCCACCAAAAATCCGTCCACAGAAGACGATCGTCGATTTCGTCCACCGCCAAAAATGAGGAGACTAGGTCCGCTCGATCAGAGATGATGGTTTACCAGTCCCTATAATAAATTGATGTGAACTGGTGTATCTTGATTCCCTGTCCGAGTTGTGTCTTCATTTGTTTCTTTTTCCGTCAGTAATTATACAATCATCTCAAATTTGTTCACAGGTTCTGTTCACTAAGACTGTGTCTAACTTTAAATTTAAAATCAATGTTATTTTGTCCACAATAGTATATACTAGTATATACTATTAAAAGAAGTAGGGAATTTCACTTTTTGTAGTTACGAATAAAAATATTAAGGAGATTTATCGGAGTAAATCAATGTTGATATGATATTATTGAATGTTCTGACAGTGCATCACCATTTGCACTTTCTTACAACCATAGTCATTTGGAATGTAGTCACTTTTGAAAGACTGTATGGGGCTACTGCATTGTGCGGGTGCATGTCATGCGTTGTGTTTAGGTTTGGGTGGTGTGTTCACAAGATGTCTGTCCTTGAAACGATTGTTACCGTTTACACTTCCTATCCAAACTGAAAGTTCATTATCCCCTACTTTCTCTGAAGAATATATATTGAAATGTTATGGTGCTCGATGAAGTGACTGCCATACACTATCTTGAAATGAACATAACACATATCAGCCGGAGATAGATTCACAAGACAATGTCACGACGAACATGCACATGTGTGAAGTTTAAAGGTCACATGCAACGTAAAACACAACTTTGTAGATTCTGATACCTTTCGGTATGCACTTACCGAAGCAAATCATAAAATTGCCAATTCGACCTATAAAGTTGAAAAAAAACGCGATGCAAAAACGCCCGCAAAGTCTGAGTTCAAACAATTTACTAGTTTTCACTTTTGTCAAGCAAGGTCTGATGCGATATTAACATTTTGACGTCATAACGTTAAAGCACTTTGACGTCATCCATACGGCGTCACATCAAGTCAGATAATGGGGAAGATCATAATGAAAGTTGGTCTCCTCATGAAATTCATACTGCTCTTGATCAAGCTCATGACACAGCTACAGGGGCTGATAACATACATTACCAACTCCTGAAGCACCTACCACAATCCTGTTTAGAGACGATCTTATATATTTTGATGATATTTGGACATCAGGGAATTTTTTCATGGCGATCACACAGTGCGTTTGGAATCATTTATTAAAAACCTTCTTATTAATAGACAACATGCTGTGTCCATCTTTTTTATCTTGAAAACTCCCATGACACAACCTGGAAATATGGCATTTTAAGAGATTTACATGCCTGAATTTATAACCAACAGACAATTCCAAGTTTACGTGGGTTCTACCCTGTCTGATCATTACAATCAGTATAGGGCTGTTCCACGAGGCAGTATTTTGTTTGTCGCACATTTTAGCATAAAGGTAAATAGATCCAGTCAGAGACCATATAATAGATTATATTATATGGTCTCTGATCCAGTACATAACAAAACTGTATTCCAGTGAGTTAAACTCTTCATATAACCGTGTCTTCAATCTTCTCTATGAGGATTTATATACAATAAGAAACCTTTTCTTGTTCCGCATCTTGATTTAAGAATGAAATCGCGTATTTCTGCTGCCGGCATTGAGCTGGATATAATCAGGGATACTCTATAACAGGGATTGGTCACTCGCTAGCTTTCCTTACCATTTGTACTAATTAACGTGTGCCTCGTCATGCTCCACTGCACACGTCGACTTGGTTTGTTCTCAGCGCAAATCGGCTGCGCTTAACAGTATTTCAACCAGTTTACTGTCGGAAACTATCAGCATCTCCCGGAGTAATACTCGGTAAATTGGAGTAGGCTCCCCTGAATGTTGTCACAACAAGCTGGTTACACTGCCTGTCGCCGAATGATGCATGTGTGGATTAATGTTCAAAGACTCTCTGTTTATGTGACAATTTTGATACAGCGTTCGAAACGATCGCCAGCCCAGAGGCCCAGCGTCGGTTGTTAATGTATCAGGCCAACAGTTTCAGTTATCTGCAGGCCCATGTGATCTTCTGTCAATTAGATCTCATTTCTTTTCAACTAGCATCGTGCCCATAATTTGTATTAATGTTCAGGAATTATCCTTGATCCCTCATGTTAGGATAACTTCCAGTTTCACCTCATAGTATTATATATTCAGTGCCGCATAGGAATGTCAGCAGTCTATAACTAATGTAAACTTCTCTGTGCTCCATACACTTCACTAATGGATTTTGTAGGGACTGTGAAACTCTCTACAATGAAGACTATTTTGTTTTTATTGGTTTGATTTCAACAAAATGGGTATGCAGACTTTAAAGACTGCAAGTGGCAGCAAGCCCTGATGGCCAAATGGCAAACTAAAGGTTATTATGATATTATATGTATTTGAAATGACCTGTTACACAATTAAAATGTCTCATTATGTTTCAGTGGTTTTCTGTTTGTGTGGAATGCTTAGGCTGCATAAAAATATGTTTCTCAGGCACATTCTTTTCAAAAGTGACGAGTAAGACTTTGATTTTTAATTTTTGATAGAAAAAATGTGACGAGGGAGGAACACATTTTTATTTCTTTTTCCTTCAGGAATACAGTTTGGAAAGTTAAGCACATGTTAATGAGTTGTAGATTCAGTCACTCTCATTCTTACAGACACTCAGTCTATAATGGACAAATGGACGGTCGTGGCAAAGTCGAAATTATTTTTTTTAAGAGGGCAGTTAATGAAGATGACCAGATGTCTTCCTGCATGTGCGCAATTGCATGGATACTGACAGAATGTCAACTGACACAGTCACTCCCCCCTAAAAAAACAGAAAGTTTAAAACCATCACAAAGCGTTAAAAAGTCCTTTGCAGTTTTGTCAAATATCAACAATAGTTTCAGAACTAAAACATTCAAGCATCAAAGGCATCCATGGCAGATTAGAACAGATCAGATATGTCATACCTCACACTTTCACCAGATAGAATATTCCCCTCAATACTTAGAAGTGTATTTGAAAGAAATGAATTTTAGGACGACTAAACACATTCAAACATTGGCTTGTAGTAATGAGTGATCAGATCAGATCAACGATATGTCATATTTTTCACACACATGAAATACTTGTGAATGTATACACCCTACCAATTATTTTTTTAATTCATAAAATCATCACTATTACTTCCAAACACCTCTCACCAGATGGTACTTTTTTCCCTAACAGAAATTAAAGGTGTGTGTGAAAGAAGTTTTTTGAGCAATAACTAGAAACACTCAAAAAATGCTGTGTAGTATTTCAATGGCGGATCAGAACAGATCAGCGAGATTACACGTTTTTCACACACCTCAAATAAATCCTAACAATATGTTTAGATTATCAAATTATAAATATTACCTGCAAACACCTTTCGGGTCATTGTATATTCCCCTCATAAATATTTAAGGTGCATGTGAAAGAGGTTTTGGAGCAATAACTAGAAACACTCAAAGTTATACTATTTCAATGGCGGATCAGAACAGATCCGCGAGATGGCACATTTTTCAACACCTCAAAAACACCCTACCGATTTTTTTAAAATTATAAAATTAGCACTATTACTTCCAAACACCTTTCACTAGATGGTATGTTCCCCTAATGGAAATTAAAGGTGTATGTGAATGAAGGTTTTGAAGCTGAAACAAAAGCACTCAAACAACGCCGTGCAATATTTCAATGGCGGATCGGATCAGGTCGGCGAGATGGCACATATTTCACACACCTCAAGTACGTCCTAACAATTTATTTTAGATTATGAAACTATCACTATTACCAGCAAACACCTTTCGCCTGATGGTAAATTCCCCTCATAAAAATTAAAGGTGTATGTGAAAGACGGTGTTGAGCAATATCTAGACACACTTCAAACAACGGCGTGTAGTATTTCAATGGCGCATCAGATCAGATCGGCGATCTGCCACATTTTTCACACACCCCAATTAAACCCCAACATGTTTTTAAGTCACAAAACTATCACTATTGCTTGCAGATACCTTTCAACTAAAGGTATAATTTCCTGCTAAAACATAAAGGAATGTGTGAAAGAAGCTTTTATTGACGAAACTCAGTCTGTCTTCGCTGTGTACCGATAACTGAAGCCAGAGAGTTACAAGATGCCGACTTGAAACTTTACTACAAACATACTTTCTTATACTGACACTAATTACAAATATGTGACTAGAACTGAAGTAACAGAACAGGTGACTTATGTTCTACGTGTAGGATCCGAGTTGTCACAACACTCAGCGAATGTAATCAGCTGTTGAAAATGAACCGAGCTCAATCTTTAATACTAAGCTGCCGCCATATTGTCTCCACTGGTCACGTGACAAAGCGAGACATACGTTCAGCGGTTTTTCGAGGAGTTTCCACTCCCCTCTCTATATAGGCTCCCTGATATAATAGCTCTTTCCGTCTTCTTTCCTCTCCTCCCCGGAAATTGGTTAGGCCCATTCGTAACTACTCGTCTCTTTCCGTGAAGAAATGCCGGAATGACACGAGTAGTTACGAATATGGTTAGGCCCCAAGTGGACTTAACATTGACCACATTTAAAAAATCAGAATCTAATGAACTGCAATATAAACAGGAATTTAGTCAATTACGTACTATAGATGTAATACATATTAATCCTTATTTACAGATGGATCTACGGATGGTGGCGCTGTAGCATGTGCCACTGTCATTGGATCCAGAACAATATCGTCCCGCATGCCCGATAACAGCTCTATTTTTACAGCGGAAGTGAATGCCACATTAACAGCCCAAAAATATGTTCAAAGACACCCTAAACATAATCAAAATATAATCTATTCAGACTCACGTTCTTAGCTTCAGGCCTTTAAACACTTTTGATGTAAGCATCCACTTTTACTAGAGATTGTTTAATTGTATAATGATCATACTGCTGGCCGATACGACATCGTCTTTTGTTGGTTATCTAGCTACATCGGCATTTCTGGGAATACGATAGCCAATCTTGCTGACAAGGCAGCACTCAACAAATCTGCGACACCACTTCTTATTCCTTACACTGATTGTGAAACTACCATCTTATGAAACTACCATCTTATATCCGTGATCTGATGCAGAAGAAGTGGGACTCCAAAGTAGGTACAAATATAAAACCTTGCATTGCTGATACATACCTACCTGGGTTACCAGTCCAGATTTGAAGAGGTCATCATGCGACGATGTCGTACTGGCCACACAAGATATACTCAGAAATATCTATTGAAAGGTGAAGGTCCTCCGTTTTGCATCCCTTGTGATGAAAGAATCACAGTCAGGCATATCAGGATCTTTTTAACAGTAACAGTTCTCATTTAATTATTCCATTTTTAAAAGAATTAGATTTGTTATGGGAATTGTGGATAGATGACTGGAAGTTTGAATAAGTAACTAAGATTGTTAGTGGCTGTGTCATCGAAGGGGGTTAAAGTACCGAAAACCTATTGTCCTCCTGAGAGGGTACGTAAGTCAGAAAACATTCCAAGTCCACTGTTTTTAATCGTAGTATATGTGCAGTTTTGAGATTTGGCTAGATGTATCTAAATTACTAATACCTGAAGGGATGGTGTAAATCCAGCCAGGGTCCATGCAGGAAGCAATGTACTGAAAGTCCCAGTGGTATGGTGATCTACCTTCAGTTGTTGGCAATCTGTAGCCAGTTTTTACATTCGATTGTCCAGATAGTGATATTAGTTTTGACTTTCGGCGCTAGTTTTAATTCTAATTGTGATATTCTATTTGTTTTACTTCTCCTTCGACAGTGTTTTTAATGATATACATATATTCCACTTCAGAGTTCCATGTTCTCGATATGGTTGAAATATTGCCGATGTGATGTATATGATCTTTTAATGCTATATCATTGAAGTTTATAAGTAACAGCTGTAACGTTATTTGATGTAAATATATTACATGCGCTGGAACATCGTTCATTCATAACTGACGTGTGTCGTCTAATGACAGGTGACGGTGTCGTGTTAAAACACACTTTGCCAAAAACCTGTCAGTGTCAGTGGGAAGAATACACCTCTTTGGAGCAGGAGGTCAGCTGACAGATAAGTCATTCGAGATTTTGAAGTGGAATATACCACCATAAACTGGACCTGAGAACAATGTACCTACAGAAAGATTTACGTCTTGTGACAAAAATTGTGACGTCATGGTTGGCAGTCTGAGGCAGGGGATGAGTGATTGGTAGAGTTACAAGAGTTTGACAACAATTTATTTACGGTCTGATGTTGTTTCTCATTAATTAAAACATATCTGCTTATCGATTGAACATGTTTATACTCGGAAATGATTTGTCAGAGAGGGTCTGGATGAGACATTTTTTGGGAGCGGGGTTAGTCTAATGGCGGCCATGTTTGTTTACAAACAATATGCAGACGATGGTTTTCTTGGGTTTTTATAAGGTTATTGATTTTGCAAATGTGTCAGTAACACATTTTGTATACTTTAACTTGTTGTGCAATGATTAGAATTGATGTAAATAAATGCTTGTGTAGCGCCACAAAATTTCCGAGTCCCGTGCTGGGATTCGAACGACGGACCTTCCGATCCGAAGTCGGCCGCCTTGTCCACATGCCCAAGGAGGTTAAATTAACCCCGTCAGCAAGCTGACAAGTTAAGGATGTCAGCTGTGGTATGACTCCACGCTCTGCTACACTTGGAAAGTAATTGCATAGTTTCAGTCATATTACTTATCCTATTACCCAGTCTCCCTTTAACTCACAGCCAGTTCACTGAGCATGCTTATCGCATGTTCACCACACAACACAATAACACAAGACCTTTCCCACTTAATTCCTTTTGTCTTAATAGCCAGATTGGGCAGTCAGCTAAGGTTTACACCTTTGTGTATTACAATGTTTGTGGTCACTCCACATTCAATCGTCAGTGTTGTTGATATGCCATGTTGGTTCTCTGGTACATATCTTTGGATAAAGTCCTTGGATCGCAAGAAATATGGCTATTTTATTTACTTTGTGTTCACGCAATATCATATTTGGACATATGTAGTAGTTGTATAAGTGTTTGCTACTCTCAAATGCATAGTACTGTGAATTTGATGTTTTTATTGGTGTAAATGGGCCACTAAACACTCTGCATTCATTCTAATGTAATATTGATAATATGATTAATAAAAGGCAGGTCAACCATTTGATAAACGGATGAACACAAGTATAGCTTCGTAATCATAAATGGGTGAATGCAAATGAGCATGAATGAATGAGTGAATGAATGAATGAATGAATGAATGAGATCATACTTTTGCATTGTTCTATGTCTTGCTCATCTACAGTCAAATTTGTATGCTTGAATACTGTATCATTGCTGGGATTCTTTATATACGTTCGTTATTAGCATGTCTGTACACATTATTATTATTTTCTCTACAGACAAGCATTTCATACAGAGACAACAGCGTCCCCAGGTGTGAAATAAACCTAGACCCACACACCTGGTAGGTTTAAGTATTGTTTATACACATGTATACTTGCACCATATACTGTATCTCAAATGGAAGGCATTTTGTACACAGTGATTGGTTACTGAAGCAACTATATATTGTACACCTGATTGTTTCAGGGTTATTGTTTCACCTATACACACCTCCAATAAAACGTCGGCTATTGAAGAACAACAAAAGTAGCTTCTGTTGTCCGTGGGTGACTGACGCAGCCCTGATACACAAAGACCATTATTTATCATCCAAAACTGCGTTCCACATGAGATATTGCTTGTATGAAATCAGATGATATCTCATAGGGATATTGTTTTTTCATTACCCACGTGGTCAACATACGGGTAGTTGCATACTAATCTCGTACGTCACACAAGTGTCGTGTCGCGTTGACCCGTGTCGTGTCGCGTTGACTTGTGTCGTATCGACTTGACCTGAGATTCTAACGATTTGATCGGATAACCGACAACCTCTCAATTACGTCACGTTGTAACTGAACTTCGTTTCCATTCATAACAAACACGTGAATTCATTCATTCTATAACTTATATGCATTGAATGTGAATTGAACTGAGACATTGAAAAACATATACGTAATGCTTCTACGATTATGTTAGAGGACTAAAGCAACTGCAAACCCAGGAACGGGGTAGTTTACTGTAGGAGACTGTTCGAGGCTATCGCAACGTCGGTTACCAAGGGATCAGACGTGGAGACGTCATTACAGGGACGTCATGCAAAAGTGTAGAACAGTAACGCAACGTCTTTCTGAAACCGGTTTCGGTTAGAAACCATAAAAATACAAAAATACGCTATTTTGTCATATTAATGCATGTGAAACGTGGGCAATAAATAAAATACCACACGAGGTCTCATTACATAAGAACAACACGAAACTCGTGACCATAGGAAGGACACTCGTTTAGTATAATTCGTATGTAATGAGACCTCGTGTTGTAGTCTCTATTGACAGTAGGTTTTGTATAAAGCCCAGACAATGTTATGACGTCATGAAATTGATGACGTCACAATACTATGACATTGCTGCAAATCTAATGGCAGTACTGTGTTCAGGGATGTTAATTCTACAGATATAATGAAACTAATGAAGAATGATTTTGGATGATAAAATAGAATCTCACCTTCGTGTTTATCTGATATCAATCACATTAACACTTGTTGATAAAGGTAAAAAGGTAATATCTTTGTAACGTTATCAACTTCTGTTGATGACACGTGAGTGACATTCTCTATTTATAACGCAATTTTAGTGCCAAATAATATGTAATAAAAAGAGTATTCATATTCCGTAACTTTTATATTTTCTTTTATAAATCTTGGAATGTGTGAGTACAGCACGTTCTATTCATCAATGAAACGGAAAAATTGCTGTTATTGAACTTGATTCATGAAAAGTAGTTCCGTAACTCATCATATTTCTTCCCTGCTTAGCTGACCAGTCAACACCGATAATCACTCAAGTGCACACTGCGCGAATATCAAAAAGATGTTATACGTGATCTCCTCGCCCGTGTGGGAAAGAGTGGCTTATATATCATACTATGACATCGGGCTTCTGCACATGATAATGCCCCGAAAAATAACGTTACCCCATATCAAACAAACGCGGGGTCTAGACAACAGTCGTATGTGTGTCACAATCCATACAACATGTGTCACGGTGACTCGCAGAACGTGACAACGTATAAGGCGTTAGTGTAAAAATTCCTTCCCAGGAATCCTTACCTCAAGAAAAAGATGCACACTCTTCGAGGATTTACGGGACACTATCTCTTTGACATGAAAATTATGGCAAGCCATTTTCACTGTTATAAAGAAATTATAAGATATCTTCAGTTGTTTTAAAGATATCTTGAATGAAAATAGAGATGTCATGAATTGACTTTATCTTCAACTGAATTGAAGATATCATGAATTAATTTCTAAAGCAATCATTTAAACTACGATTGTAATTGTTTTACAGATGCTTTTTACACATTTAGAAACATCGCGAAATATGTTCTTGATATCTCTATAACATTTTGAAATATCAGTAATTCAATTATTTACAGAAATCTTTATAGCACTGATGTCTTTAAATGAAGCACAGATATCTCTTAAACAACTGAGGATATCTGTAATTTCTTACTAAATGTGAAAACAGCGCATGTATGTATTAAAAGTTGAAACTGGTAGTATTAATCACCCCCCACCCTTCCCCACCCCCAAACACACACACACACACACCTCTCTCTCTCTCTCTCTCTCTCTCTCTCTCTCTCTCTCTCACACACACACACACTCACACACACACACACACACACCATTAAATGCACCATTACATAATCAGCATCCGTACCATCCACAGTGACTGACGTCATGAACATCGACCAGAGACATGGGACAATGGAATAGCTACGAATGTCTTGCACTCACACACCAAGACTTGTCTATCTGAAAGTAATAAAAGTTGTAATTATAATTTCTAAAAAAATAATAAATAACAGTGGGGTCCTGTCTGAACTTGCTATATCTAGACTTGCCTCTTCGAAGGATGGAACTACATGTACTATACATCTATTTTTTTAATTAATTCTTTTACGAGCACGAACGGTCGAGTACCTAAATAATAAAACATCCACAGATAATTATTTTAACAAAACTGGTATGACACGTACACATACGTTAGTGTTGTATTTGTTGTCATTAAGACATTGCTTTTGAAGTAATAATTCTTGAATTGTTTGTAACAAAAATAACTGTAATATAGCACCGGAGTAAAGTAATAATTAGTCCCAGATAAATCATTTGTTGCAACTTATTCAGTATTAGTAAATCAGGACATGACTTGGTTGACATGACGTTTGACGTTTGTGAAGGTCGCCATGGCACTTTGGCATTTCGACAGGCCTGGGGATGGATGACTTGGCTTTTCCCAGGCGGCCTTGTAACAATTTGCGCTGACCACGTGGTCTGTCACATGATTACTGTATGCCATAGTTCACAAAGAAGGCGGTGACGGCGAAGACAGGAGAAGAAAACAACGATGGCAGATATTCAGCCAGAAGCAATCCGCAATCCCGAAGTGAAGTTCACACAGGTAAAACTAACGTTTGTTTTAACAAGACAGTTGTTTCTCCTGACATGACGTGTCCATTTGATGCAGAACGAGGCAAATTTTGGGCTTGACATGTGATGTTGCAGCGGAAACAAAATACACATCAATGCCATCATGTTGTTAGCGGCTGCCGGTTATAACGGGATCAGGCAAGTCAGGCACGGCTTCAAAACGACGGCATGTCATAAACATGAAGTCCAACTTGATATTCAGGAGGGCTAAATGCTGTAACAAGCAGACAGACTGTTATTTATGCAGGCGGAACTGAGGCCTGCAACTTGGCGTAAGAAATGCAACTTGGCAATAAAGGTTGGAACTGAAGGACCGTGGTATGTCATCGAAATATAGGTCAGGTTACTACTTTCTAGATTCTAATTTTAAGTATGCAGCCACAGGGCGGAAAGAGTCCCGCCCGTAGCCCCCTCTTTTGACATAAAATACTTCAAACTTCCCCGATGTAATAGTCCAACACTGAAAGGTAAGTTCATGTATTGTTTTTTGTACCTGCTCTAGTTTACTGAATGCAATTTTGTAATTTCATTTGTCAGTAATGTCAGTTTGTAATTTTGGCTTTTGATTGGGATGGGGGTACAGGCGGAACTGTCACCCACAGGGCAAATGCCTTAAGTAAAGTTGTACTAAAATGTCTCTGCAACTTGGAAACATATTTAGCGCAGTACAATCAGCTTAATTGTACTGTGCACCTGTGTCCCACTTTCTGCAGCTGACTTGAGGTGGTCTGAGATTCATCGATAACCCACAGATAACTTGGGGCGCTATGACTCAGGCATCCACTGTTAGGGGCAGTTAAAAAATTTAGTTTAACTTGGAATGGCTTTCAAGCCATTTTATTTATTAGTTTTTTATGTAATAGTGTGGAATGCATGTCTTTCTGTGTTTTCCTTGATGTGTTTCCTCATGTCACTGTGACCATCTCTCAAACCAACACACATAGTTAATATAGCCTCCTTGTACAAGAGGGGCGGTGGGGTAGCCTAGTGGTTACTGCGTTCGCTCGTCACGCCGAAGGCCCGGGTTCGATTCCCCACATGGGTGCAATGGGTGAAGCCCATTTTCTGGTGTCCCCCACTGTGATGTGGCTGGAATATTGTGAAAAATCGGCGTAAAACTAAACTCACTCACTCCATGTACAAGAACTGGACAACAAAAGTCACACTGCAACATTAGACATAAAATAATGTATGAACAATTCACTGCAAGATGTTGGTTAGTCAGATCACAGAGTTCTGTGAACTACATTATACAAATCATAGTAGTGATGATAGTTACACTTTATCACAGACATGTATCTCAGATAAGTAAACATTGCATAGGTGGGAGTGATTTAAACACTTTAACCCACAATTACATGATTACATTACACAAACACATTTATTACAATGCTCATTCTCAAAAATGGTGTGCAAATACCTCTCAAAAATTTATAAAAATTAGTTAAGTTATATTTGTGTGAATTCATATATTTTGCAAAAGTAGCATATTTGGCTGTCTAAACCCAACGTGAATTCAACAAGAATGAAAACTTTGAAATTTTCACAAGCTTACAAAACAGGTGAACACTAAGAAAATATTGAAACCGAAATGTTCATCATTACACAGGATAACCCCACTATGTCAATAAAAACACTACATGCTATGTAGTCATTACAGAGTTAGGAGGCATGTTTCTGTTACATGGTAACTGTGATCTTACGAGGTGGACTAGCTCGTTCCCAGCAAATACAGTGTAGAATACAGCATACTGAATATGCTAATATTGAACAAACTTTATCAAGGTTAACTTTAGGATATAAGTAAACACATGAACCAAAATGCCATGAATTGACAAATACTTGCAGCTACCATCAGAGTTCAATCTTTAAACATAAGTGTTGTTTATTGGAGGAGGAAACAAAATTTACTAATTTTCTAACCACTAAATACAAACCACCGTAAAAGTAACGAACATTTTAGTCAAAGCCATGTTTTCAACATCCTCGATATCTCCAAGGTATAAGTTCCGATAAGTTTCCACTATACCCTGGATGCATCTATGGCTCTGCCAGATAAATTTATTACCTCCAGTGGCTGTCTTTTTATCCAGTCAGATGTCTACACTGGGAAGTTGAGCGAACCAATCATAACTCACTTTCGCTTTTTAAATTATCTAACGGATTAAACTTGGCAACAAAAAAGAACATGTAGAGGTTCTCTGGAAGATTTAGTAGTTCTTGCATACGTTGTTTTAAAGTTTCTGACCTGTCAGTTTGTATGATTTCCCTAAAATCTGAATCGCGAACCTTCGCAGTTGTGACAGATGCCGTTGTTGACATAGGGAAGCTCGGTTATAACAGCAGCCTAGCTGATTGGCTACTGTGAGAAGGCGGAGTCAGCAAAGGGAGGTAATAAAAATATCGGGCAAAGCCGTAGATGCGTCCAGGGTATAGTGGAGACTTATTGGAATGTATACCCTGGAGATACTGAGGATGTGTTTTCAGAAACACTATCTTGTCCTCAGACAGACATAAATTGAACACATTTCCAGATATTGAAAGCTGTAAATAACTGCAAGCAATAGTAAAAAGCATTCACAAGCATGTTTGTTTCTTGTAATCAATCCACAATTTACATTACTTCAGATCTTTAATATGTTTAATTGCAAGAGAGTGAACTATTCAGGGGTTCAAAATGTTTTATAAAGCCACTTGCCTCAGGGTAAGTGACTTGAAGAAAGTAAGTTATCCTAATTTTCCATTTGCCCAGATTTCATTACATAATTAAGAGTGATAAATAGCGAAGTGAGATAACTCTGCTTTATCATTATTGTGAAATTTATTAGCTACACTTTGAGCAGATATGAAATGAAATCCAAGTTTATTTGCAGTTTGAAACCATATATGGAAACTATCTAGTAGCCCATAGACAAGTAAGATATCGTTACTTGATTGCCCCAAATGAAAACTGACTTGCCCCGGGTGTCAGGCGATGGGATTTTTCAACCCCTGCTATTGTTTATTTTACTGATTATCATTCAGGTTTATGGACATGAATTTCAAATAAAGATACTGGGATTATTCAGCATGATATTTCTTTTGCTCAACTGTAAGTCTGACTTAGTAAATACAGTAAAATTTGAAACAATGCAGGAGTATCAACATTACACATTAGACCAAAACTGGCGACATGGCATTAAACTTTTGACCAATGTTGATATCCTAATGTATTCTATTCGTGAACACTGGAAGTAGGTGATGCACGCCAGTGAGCAAACCCATTTGGTTTCTGAAAAGTAGAACAGATGGAGGCTGGTGCATGTGTAGTGTATGACGGTGACATTGATTCTGCGTGTAGGAGTTTGCCCGGACAGGCCACACACTACACCCTTTGTAGTACTCTTGATCGTGGACCACATGGGGCCCCTTCTATCACAATGGCAAGTGCCAGTGGCAGTGCTCATGCTTGCTAATCCAGGGCAGTTGTCAGATTGGTGCTCAACTTATTATTATTTGCCAGTAGTCAACGTGTACCTCACCCAAACAGAAGTCCACGAACAAACCCACATCAAAAGATCTTACCAGCTTCACTGAGCTTATATGAACAAACAAATGCTTTACCAATAGTATTGGAGGTTAACTGTTTTATTTTTTGCATGCTTAGATGAATACATACAACTAAATCACCTAATAACAGTGACGCCTGATATGTCTCCAGATCTAGACACAAAATACCCTGCTTTTTGAGATAATATTGTGCGCAGATCATTAGATTTTAGTAAGTGTTAGTTAGTGTTAAACACTGGTAATTATGTGGAGGATATGTGCCTTAACTAAACTGGTGATCTTTTCCATATTTCATGATGTACAGACTGACCTGACACAACGAGAACATTGGCCACTGTGATATTATACAACGTCCTCCATCAAGTTCCTGTAGTGAGTCCTTGTAATTTCATATTTTCCAGATCTTCATCAACAATGAGTTTGTGAACTCTGCCAGTGGAAAAACATTTCCCACCTTCAACCCCACTACAGGAGAGAAGATTACGGATGTCCAAGAAGGGGACAAGGTTTGTGATACACTATACACATGTACTTATGTGCCAGAACATTCATGGAATTGCAGTGACAGTTAAATGAAAACATTGCATTAGCTTTCAACATCAGCCAAGCTAGAGCAGATACAACACAGCTGCCATGTTACATCACCGGTATTACAGCTGCCATGTTACATCACCAGTATTACAGCTGCCATGTTACATCACCAGTATTACAACTGCCATGTTACATCACCAGTATTACAGCAGCCATGTTACATCACCAGTATTACAGCTACCATGTTACATCACCAGTATTACAGCTGCCATGTTACATCACCAGTATTACAGCTGCCATGTTACATCACCAGTATTACAGCAGGCCTGTTACAGCAGCAAGACTATTGCTGTCATGTTACAGTCATAGCATTAGTACCACAGCTCTTTTGTTACAACAGCGACACAACTGGTGTTGGAAATTTGTTCAGATTTAATGGTGTCTTTAGGATAAATTCTACCATGACTTGGAATGAGCTTGTACTTAGTTGTAGTCCTTATGAAATGTAACAGACAAAACCAACCCTGTGAAAAATGTTGTTAAAGCAAACAGGTGTTCCCAAAATGTTTGTGTTTGAGTAAGAAAAAATATGATTGATTGCTGGTCATTGGGTGTTGTGATCAATCTTTGATTATTTCATGTAGTCAGCCCACCATAGATACTGTAGCTGTCCTGTTACAGCGGCAACACTACAGCTGCCATGTTAAAGCAGTTTCTTGTCCCTACAGGCAGATGTGGACATTGCTGTAGAATCTGCTAAAGCAGCCTTCAAGCCGGGGTCCGTATGGCGTCGCATGGATGCAAGCCGCCGTGGCAAGCTGCTGTGGAAGCTGGCCGACCTTATCGAGAGGGACATCTCATACCTGGCTGTAAGTTACCACCTATTTGTACACTGCACCTCTCTAGACCAATAGTCATGACTTTATTGGTGTATTGACCAATACTCTTGTCCCCCCACTACTGATCATGTCTCCCACATGTTTGTGAGTTTGACTGCATCATGGTTTTATACCATACGCTTTGTTTTCCTTCCCAGAGGATTTGTTGGGGAGTTTAGACTGAAGTACTCTTGTGTGCAAATTGTAAAAAGAATTCTGACTTAAGGTGTCCCAACAGCTATTCTGGATCCAGTGCAGTTGTCAGTGATGTGAACCCTTGACACAGACTTGTAACACTTTGAGTCTAGAGTACTGTAAACAATGCTTCAAAAATGGTTATCGCTGTGTCTGCATTATTGAGGCCTCAAAAATGAGTAGTAAATAAATTATTTTGTGTGTTAGGTGTGTAGGCTCTATATAACACAATCGCGTGCACGTGGTATCTTAGTCCTAGGCCAAATGCTAGAAAAGTCCCTATCTTTTAGGATCTCTCAGCAGCAGTAAACGTGTTATTCAGTAATTAGTATGACACCTCCCACCCGCCAAAAATTCTTGTTGATGAGGAACTAGCAACAGGAGGTATCAGGTTACTAAAAACTAACTGGGTTCAGTCCACTGTTGAAACAGTGTCCACATGTTCATAAACAAACTGCTTGAGAATTGATCACATTGTCTAATGTGTGGTGACAAGCACTGGTGTTCAACATGGTCAAGATATGCCGTATGGGTGATAAGGCTGGGTGTATCATATTACCTGATTTTCATGATATCTCTACATTTGGCCTAGGAGTAATCTGGGGGTATACACTTTGCCATCAGATGATGCAAACACTGCATCAGCAACATGGACAGCAACACAGAGAAGCTTGTTCATAACGTCATTGAAAGAGACAGAGGGAAACCATTTGTTAGCTATGATAAGGTGTACTATAGGGCTACTTGTGCACTGAGCTTGTCATAAGAAATTTATGGTGGGGGTCGTCTCAAAACCAATAACCAATAATAAGCCAGGTAAGAAACACAAGCTGGATAGTTTTGATAAAAGTGTTATTCGACAACCTGTCCTGAAGTTGTATGAACGGAAAATACCTCCAACCTGTGCCAATATACTAGAGGAAATAAAAGACATCATGAACGTATCATGTCCAACATCAGCTGTTACACTAGTAGGGATTCAAATATGCAAAACGCGGGGATGATAGACATGTCTTCAGAGAAAAATATTCCATTGTGTCGATGCGGGCATGGTATCTAAAGTCCATTGAGGAATATCGAAACCAAGGTTTTCAGTGCATTTATCTTGACAAAACATGGGTGAACAAAAAGCACTCAACTGATTGTATGTAGTACCATCAGATAACGCCAACGCATCTGCACTGCCGTCTGGTCATCCTTCACACAGACATCTCTGACAAGGGTTTGATAGAGGTGTGTGATTTTGTATGCAAAGTACATAGAAGAGATTATCACCATGAAATGAATGGTGGGTTATTCTTGGACTGGTTTGAAAACCAACTGTTGTCCTGCCTAGACAAACCCAGCGTCATTATTATGGATAACGCCAGTTACCATAACATACAGGTTCCTGGAACCATTACTCCCACCATGAGTAGCCTAAAGCACATATGTAGGAATATCTTATTTCCTGTAATGTGCCTTACAAACAATCAGAAACCAAGGTGCAGTGGTTACAGAACATAAAACACAGCTAAAAACCAGTCCAGTACCTCACGGGATGATTCAGCTGATGACACAAGTACTGATGATGACACCTAGCACTCCAAGTCAACACTACATCTGAAGTGGTCACCTTAATGTAGCTTGACCAACACAATGTGATATGTGAACACGTCGGTTCTTTTTCTGTCATTAATCTATAAGTAAATTCAATATATGCCAGCACAACACAAAACAATGGAAATACGTATAATTCTAAACTAAACAAAGCATTACATTTCCTTACTGCTACACTTATCTATAACATCCAATGTCAACAGTATACCGCTCTGTTACAGTTCCCCAAGCACTCTCATCTCCTAAAATTATTTATGTATGCATGGCGTTTGGTATTTTTGTACAGTGATCAACTACCTTATGAGATGACCCCTTCACATGCAATGCTTGAAAATCTCTGTGACTCCGGTCATGTTATGGTCTGTTTCATACAACTGTGTAAATTGCTGATTTTTTTAGTTTTCTGATCTTTTAAGGATAAACCAGGTAAATCTGATAACAATCTTCCAAACAACTGTTGGTTAGGATAGGTAAGGCTTGATTTATGCGATATATCGTATATGGTATGACACACTTTCCTATATATGTTGTAATAGAATGAATGCCAAAAAACATTTTTGTAGCTTTGTTTACATTACTTTAGTAAAGAGTCTGTTTGACTCAAAAGCAGACCGATGAATTGCAATCTAACTTGAAAACTATCAAACATAGCATACTAAATATAACACTGATCATTATAAAAACATTATACTAGAGAAGCATGTGCACAAGTGCCGAGAATGTTGTTTTTTCATTAACCTATCATGTGTTGTCTCCATCCTTTCTTTGCACTCCTGCCTCATAACAAACAGTGAATTGTGAGAATATTTTAATGATGGATTGTTAAACACACATGTAATGCGGTGGGATATAGTTGACGCCTCATCCGACCGTAATCATTTTGTTTGCGGAGCATAACTCAGAAACCGTTCAATTTTTTTAGACCAAACTTGATATATATAATGATCTCAACCTATAGTTGTGCCTTTAACTATTTACAGAGTTTTGGCATTTTTATTTTTTTTTGTTTTCCATGGAACATTTTGGTGTTAGTCAAATGGTGGGACGGGCTTCGTTTCCAGAGCAGAACTCAAAAGCCGTTCAGTACTTTTTTGCAAAACTTGGTAGATACATCAGTCAGTACTTGAAATGGTGCCTTTTGCTATTTACAGGTTTTCATGAATTATTATTTTCTCGTTTTCCATGGAAACGTTTCAGACTTACTCTCAAAATGGAGGGATGAGCTTCGTTTCCGGAGCAGAACTCAAAACCCATTCAATATTTTTCTGCAAAACTTGGTAGATATATCAGTCAGAACCTATAGTGGTGCATTTTGCTGTGTACAGGATCTTGTGATTTATTATTTTCTTGGACCCGTGAAGGTCCCGGGGTAGAATAGGCCTTCAGCAACCCATGCTTGCCATAAAAGGCGACTCAGCTTGTCGTAAGAGGCGACTAACGGGGTCGGGTGGTCAGGCTCCCTGACTTGGTTGACGCATGTCATCGGTTCCCAATTGCGCAGATTGATGCTCATGTTGTTGATCACTGGATTGTCTGGTCCAGAGTCGATTATTTACAGACCGCCGCCATATAGCTGTAATATTGCTGAGTGCGGCGTAAAACTAAACTCACTCACTCACTCACTATTATTTTCTTGGTCTCCATGGAAACGTTTTGAACTTAGTCTGAAAAGGGAGAGGTGTGTTTCATTTCCAGAGCAGAACTCTAAAACTTCTTAATATCTGTGAGTAAAACTTGGCAGATATGTGTGGCAGACCCCAAAGTGGTGCCCTTTGAAGGTTTTTGTGATGTATTATTTTCTTGGTTTCCATGGAAACATTTCGGACTGTCTCAAAATGGAGGGATGGGCTTCTTTCCCAGAGCACAACTCGAAAATCATTTCATATCTTTCAACAGATCTTGGCAGATATGAGAGACAGATCTTGAAATTATGACTTTGCTGATTACAGATATATAGTATTTATAATTTTCATGAATTCCATGGAAACAATTCAAACAAAAAAAGCCAGTGAGTAACTGCGAGCTGATTTGTCCTTTCAATCATGTGGGGGCTGGGGGATATGTCATCTTCTGATGACTCTTGTTTTTTCTAAAAACTTGGTAGATATATCAATCGGAACCTAAAGTGGTGCCTTTTGCTACTTACAGGTTTTTGTGATTTTTTAGTTTTTTCCATGGAAGTGTTTCGTACTTAGTCTCAAAAGTGAGAGGCGTGTTTCATTTCCGGAGCAGAACTCAAAAACTTTTTAATATCTGTCAATGTTACGTGGTAGATATGTGTGGCAGACCCCAAAATGGTGCCTTTTGCTATTTAAAGGTTTCTATGACGTATTATTTTCTCGGTTCCAAGAACACGTTGCTGACTTCGTTTCCGGAGCACAACGCGAAAACCATTCCATATCTTTCTAAATATCTTGGCAGATATATGAGACAGGTCTTGAAATGGTGACTTTTTCTGATTACAGATATATGTCATTTATATTTTTGATAAATTCCATGGAAACAATTCAGACTCGATCTAGAAACACAATAAGTAACTGTCGGAAGATTTGTCCTTTCAGATATGTGGGGGCTGGGGGGATATGTCATTTTGTGATGACTCTTGTTTATTTTAAGTACAAGAATTCTGAAAAAAACTCACAGAGTTGGTATGACCAGCATTTCATTGAGTATGCTGTGTTTAATAGTTTTTGAGTTGGATTACAATTCATCAGTCTGCTTTTGAGCCAGACAGACAATAATCCCCACTGGAAGATGTACGCAACAACTTGTTGAAAACCTGAGACCAAATATCAGCCTCTCACAATGATCAGATTAAACCATGTAAACTGTCTGAATTTATGACAAACCATTTGAAAAATTGAACTGGTATTTGTCCAGACACTGATATTTTGTCCCTATGCTGTGGACCCATAGTTTTGTATTTGGGTGGATATTTTATGTGTGTTTCATGTGCCTTTGCTTCTTCTTATGACGGTGAAAACATGAACATGTTTACATACTGGAGTAGGGTCATGTTGGTTATGACATGGTTAACAGACTTACTTACCTCACTGTGTTGACCAGAGATTGGGTGTAGCAATCACTTGATTTCTCATACCTGGGTGTAAGTGTCTCCTTGTTCAAAGTTTGCTATTACTGGTCCATGATCCCTTGTTCCCCTGTATGACTGTGATACAATCTCCAATACAGAGCTTAGAGACACTGGACAATGGCAAGCCATTCCAGGGCTCAGTAGGAGACATCTTATTTGGCATCAATGTGATCCGATACTATGCTGGCTGGGCAGACAAGATACAGGGCAAGACCATCCCAGTGGGTGAGTACACAGAGATGTCCCTTGCTGTTGTTGCTTTCCAAATGACGTGAAATGCAGTAATGAACAAGGTTTACTCAAACAGTTTACATCACACCATTTCACATCTCTCCAGATCACATCAGGGCACATCACATCACACCAGGTCACATCAGGGCACATCACATCATGCCAGATCACATCACACCACACTAGACACAGTTATTGATGTACTGCCATTATATGATGGGAATATTGATGTTTGTGGTATAAAACTAGCAACTAGCAAATACTTCTCTTACAACTGTGTGTCCAGTTACTTCATATGATGAAGCTGTTATATTTGCTATGCTCGAGGACTCTTCCGCACTTGTGTCTGGAGCTGCTGATGTCCTCAAAGATCCCTGTATCTGTGTCTGGAGCTGCTGGTGTCCTCACTAATCACTGTATGTGTTCCAGATGGAGACTACTTTTGCTACACCCGCCATGAACCAGTTGGCATTTGTGGACAGATTATTCCTGTAGGTATTTTGTTGTGGAGGACTTTTCTTCTGGTTATTTGTGTAAAGAAATCTGTGTGTTAAATCACATTTTATGACATGAACTGTTATTTACGTATTTGGAAGTTGGAAAACCAAGTGAATCTTTTTTAAACCAATAATAACAGCTCCATGTCGCTGGAATATTGTATAACTAAACACACTCACTCATTTACTGTATACAAGACACTCAGAACAGTGGTTGACAGTTGTGTAGCGTCTCTGCTGCCTGAGCTGTGACACCCTACAGCCTGATGGTTCATCTGTGTGTGTTTTCTCCTCTCCATGTGGACACCAGTGGAACTACCCAATCACCATGTTCTGCTGGAAGATCGCCCCTGCCCTCTGTGCCGGGAACGTCATTGTCGTGAAGCCCGCAGAACAGACCCCCCTGACAGCACTCTATCTGGGATCTCTCTTCAGAGAAGTAAGAAACTCGTAGATCAATCCTGTTCATTGTTAGATTTATCATGTGCTTGTCCTTCACAAACTGTGTCATGCTTTATCAGGAAACGTTTGACTGTTGCTGACCAGGGGTTCAAATATTTCTTTGTCCTGACTAATTTTCCACTTGTCCTGATTTTATGACACAATGTTTAATGTTAATGTTTACTGGACTATTTATCGAAGATTGATACATTTAAAAAGATGAAAGCTCTAAATTACTATTATTGCAAAATGCAATAGCTACATTATGAGCAGATATGAAATGAAATCCAAGTTTATTTGCAGTTTGAAACTGTAAGTTGAAATTGTCTACTAGTCCACGGACAAGAAAGATACCATTATTTGATTGCCTGAAATGAAACCTGACTTGTTCTGGGCATCGGGCATCAGATTTTTGAACCCCTGCTGACTAAAAAGACATAAAACCATACTAGTTGTTCACTTGCACATCAGTAGGAAAGTTAAATGGTCATTACCAAACACATGCTCACTGTATCAAGAGGGTTTGTATTGATTGCTGTATATAACTGAGGACAAGCCAAATTTTGAGGACTCCAAAAGCAGTCTCTAGAAGGCAGAGATACAGATATGTAGCGTACAGATGGATTACTTCCTGTAATTAAGATATAAAAACCGATATTGACTATCCTTGCTTCTATTCACTAACTAGGCGAATGTTGTTACCTCCCTTTATTCAGTGACTGAGGTGCACATATTCTTAGGCTGTGTCTGTTACTGGACAGCGCTCCTGCAGGGCTCCAGATAAATGTTGTATTGTGATCTAATGTGAGGTGATATGGACAGGTGGTGTGAATAGTTGCTCATAGTGTTGGTCACTGGATTATCAAGTCCACGTAGGTTTACTTAGTTGTCAACCATAGTGTAGGTAAAACGTCAGGTGTAGAACAACAGACTATTTGATCATGGATCACACTGTAAACATGTGTCAAGTTTTAACTTAAGATGAACATAGGAAAGATTTTGAATATATTTTACAATAAGTCAGTGAGCTGTGTGATATGCTCCATGTGAGAATATGAATGATGTGATGTATGTTCCAGGCCGGGTTCCCAACGGGTGTTGTGAGTATTGTCCCTGGGTATGGTCCTACAGCTGGTGCTGCCATCTCGGAGCATCCAGACATCAACAAGGTGGCCTTCACAGGATCAACAGAGGTGAGTGTATGGGGCAAGGTGCTGATCTGTGGATCACTGTTGGTACACACAAGTAGTCACAGACACTGATAATTTGCAATATGAATAATCAGGATTTAGTGCTTTGTTACTTGCACTGGTGCAACCCAGTATTACACAGTGCAACCTAGTGATTAGTCTGGCTTGCATCTCTTAAATTGAGCCTAGATAATACTTTCATACATGTTTTATATGTTTGGAAAAAATGTGTTCTTTTTGTGGTAAAGTGATCTTGATCATTGACATGTCTGTCAAATTTTCAGCACCTTCTCAACAAATCAGTGAGTTACTGTGTATGAATGTCTCCCCCCCCCCCTTTGCAAAAATTGTCTTATTTGTGTGTGAAATATTTTAATGGCCTCTCATCATAAAGGAAGTGTATGATGAAAATCAAATATGGACTGTATGAGTAGATTAGTAACCTTTTCCCACATGTCTGCTGTTCAGATCGGCAAGGTAATCATGGCAGCTGCTGCCGGCACAAACCTCAAGAGGACCACATTGGAGCTAGGAGGAAAGAGTCCCAATGTCATCTTTGCTGACTCTGACTGTGAGTACAGCTGTCAGCTGAGATTTGGAAACCTTGAGTTAAACCACTGTAATTATGCATTAGCAAGTTTGGATGGATCATTAATAATAGGAATATCCTCAAAAACAGGAAGGCTGTGTGAGAGTGAGTGAGTGGAGGTGAGGGTTGGAGACTTAACATTTAAGGAAATTTGAGCTTGAGCTATTGCATCAAGGGACATAACTCTAAATTTGAATGTACATGCTCAATGTTAGCTCCTTTAACCCGATCATTTTTGGATGCTACTTACTACACTATCAAACATTAACACCCAGACAAACTGTGAAATAACCTGTCAGTCAAAGGTTTTGTTTCCCATGCTGGAGACCCAAGTTTGATTTCCTACTCAATAATAGGGCTAAAACTGCATCATTCATTCATTCATTCACTCACTCACTCACTCACTCACTCACTCACTCACTCATTCTTATATTAACTGAAAAAAACTTTTTTCTTCCATCCCTAGCCTAGTGGTTAGAGCATTTGCTTGGCACGCCTACGACCTGTCTTCAATTCCCCCACATGGGAACAATGTGTAAAGTACATTTCTGGTGTCTGCTGCCATGATCTTGCTGGAAAATTTCTGAAAATTTGGGTGAAATGAAACTCACTCTCTAACTTCTTGACTTCTACTTACAGTGGACATTGCATCTGCCTGGGCACACGAGGCCGTGATGACCAACATGGGCCAGTGCTGCATTGCAGGGTCAAGGACGTTTGTGCAAGAGGAAATCTATGATGAATTTGTGAAACGCAGTGTGGAGGCAGCCAAAAAACGAAGTGTTGGTGATCCCTTTGACCCAAACACCAAGAATGGCCCTCAGGTAGGACTAATTGGCATTGTACAAAGTACAATAAAACAAGGCCAGTCTGTGATCATCCTCACTCAACTTGATGTCAGCCCATTCAAAAACTGATGACTCGTGAATGAAGGAAAATATTGCATTATATATTGATTTTTACAGCCATTCTTCAAAACATGGAGTGATGCTTTTAGGTGATGGTGTAGGTATGGCATGATGATGATGTTCATGATGGCCGACCCTTGAAGGTTCGGGGTAGGATAGGACTTTAGCAACCCATGCTTGCCATAAAAGGTGACTACTTTTGCCGTAGGAGGCAACTAACAGGATTGGGTGGCCATTCTTGCTAACTTGGTTGACACGTGTCATTGGTTCCAAATTGCACAGATCGATGCTCACTTGATCACTGGATTGTCTGGTCCAGACTTGACTATTTACAGACCGTCGCCATATAGGTGGTATATTGCTGAGTGTGGCATTACTAAACTCACTCACTCAATGATGATGGTCAATCTTGATTGATTCAGATTGACAATGAGCAGCTCGGCAAGATCCTTGAGCTGATCCAGAGTGGGAAGGACGAGGGAGCCACGTGTGAGATTGGAGGTGCCAGGCATGGAGACAAGGGCTACTTCGTGGAGCCCACAGTCTTCTCCAACGTCACGGACAACATGAGGATAGCCAGGGAGGAGGTCAGTCAGAAAGGAGCTTTTATGTGGGTGGCAAAGCGTGGAACGAGAAATGAGTCAGTTATGATACAAAACAACTGGATACAGAGCTTTCTTAAACTTACTGAATATGTTGATGACTTTTTAACATTTTTTAAAGATAAATTTTTGAAAAACACAATTTCATTCAGAAATGATTTGTTTCATGAGAGAATTGTGTACATAACTTGTACGTAGTTGATGAGATAAACAGACTGAGATTAACCTAACTAACGTGCATGTAATCAGCCTCTGATTCATCTCCATGACAACACAACTCATTCACCATCTTCAATGGCACCAAGACTAACCCCTTTCGTATTTGTTGCTTGTGCATAATTTATTAGGATCTCGATTTTACCATTGACTTCAAAAAGTCAAACTGTATTTATGCTTAATTATGGGATTTATTCTTTCCTGATATTCAGATCTTTGGACCTGTTCAGCAACTAATCAAATTCAAAACCTTGGAAGAAGTGTTGGAACGTGCCAATGACACAGCCTATGGTCTTGGAGCAGCCATCTTCACCAATGATCTGAACAAGGCCTTGGCATTTGCTAATGGAATCAAGGCTGGAACTGTGTGGTAAGCAGGCCACTTTTCTCTGATACACGATTGGTTGGAATGCTTGTACATGGGTGATTGTCAGATTCCAATATGAATCTGAAATATTGCTTTGTAAGTCAGAGGTTTCAAATCACAATAATCACTGCTGATGATCAAAGCTGACTGTAGAGGTGGACAGTTACGTTCTACAAGTTCTGGGTTGTGGGTATTACATCATTCACAGTGTGATGTAGTAGGTACCTTCCCCTTTGGGCAATATTGTTGACTGAAATTTAAGCTATACAGTTTGTTGATACTGAAAACGTAACATTTATATAACCAATGCCCTTTTGTTCAAGATGCCCTTCACTTTGGTACGTGCTATTTGGTAGTTATTATTATTTTTAACTTACCTTACCATAGGTCTTATGCATATTACCTCAAGCTTCGCTAGAAGAGATCAGACAGTCGTTGATTCGCCATTCCCTAGATGGCTACCTCATGTAATCTACGAATGTAGTCACGGAAGTGACGTGATCTCCCCACTCGCGCAAGCGCGAACAATCCAAAAATCACTTTTACTTCTAGCGTTCGTCTGTTCGGACGTTTTTGGTTCGCTTAGTTTACCTACTTTGTGGTTCAATAAAGTTGTTTCCTCAGGGGTAGGTATGGTTTGTATCCCTTAGGTGTGCGTGTTAAGGTAAGTTATCTTTTAACTGCACTTACTTTGCTACCTCGTGTTATTTTTTCTCTCACTTCGGGGTGGGTTCGCCCGCGTCGTGTGTGAGTGCGGCATGGCGTC
The DNA here is from genome assembly GCF_037392515.1 of Haliotis asinina. Classification (NCBI taxonomy): domain Eukaryota; kingdom Metazoa; phylum Mollusca; class Gastropoda; order Lepetellida; family Haliotidae; genus Haliotis; species Haliotis asinina. The sequence goes on along the minus strand of NC_090282.1, from coordinate 85,914,539 downwards.
CGTGGGGGTATTATATCTTGCTGGTTTTCTCCCTCCATGTGGTTTTCCATGTCGATTAGTATTTTTGCCAGGTTTCACTGCATTTATATGTTTTTTCGTGCCACGTTGCGATGTACGCAGGCAACCGTTTTGGTTGTTTGCCCTTCGCTGTCACGAGCTTACGGGCGTGCCTACTTTATAGTGGGGGTGCGTTGGTGCTGCATTTCTGGTATAGGGGTGTTTTTTTCTACCTCCTGCGTTGGTTTCAACGCATTGTTACGTTTGTTTGTTGCACTTAACTGTGTATATCTCCCCAGTTTTGCACTATCTGCTTGGGGCAGGAATCGGCGAATATCCCCACCCTTGGTGCCCGGATTGTGCGTCTCTAGCCTGCTCTTTTGACGGACACTGCCAGTACTGCGAGGTGTTATTGGTGGCGGATTTCGAGAGTCGTCGTTGGGATCTCTGCCGGACGACCCTGACTTACAACCGCCTTCAACGCCTGTGCCGACGCCTGGGATGGGGCGTTCGTCTGTGACGCCTGTACGCTTGTCCCCGGAACCACCTCGCTCGGATTCCATCGTGGATCTGTTTTCATCCAGATGCCTTGTCTCATCCGGAAGTCCAGAGGTTCCTGCGCTCTCTCCTGACGCCCGGTGCTGCTGCGATGCCAGCGTCTTGACATCTCGACACCAGCGCCTATGCCAACACCAGCGCCTTTGCTTACGCCAGCGTCTATGCCAGCGCCTGTGTTTGTGTCTATACCTATGTCTACGCCAGGGCCTATGTCTACGCCAGTGCCTATGCCTACGCCAGCACCTATGTCTACGCCAGCGCCAGAGGCTGTGCTTGCGCTAGTGACTACGCCAGCGCCTATGCCTACGCCAGCGCCTATGTCTACGCCAGCGCCAGCGCCTGTGCTTGCGCCAGTGCCTATGCCTATGCCTACGCCAGCGTCTGTCTACGCCAGCGCCAGAGGCTGTGCTTGCGCTAGTGCCTATACCTACGCCAGCGCCTATGCCGACGCCGGACCCTATGCCAGCGCCAGCGCCTGCGCCTTACCGTATACCCAGGGTGTTGCATACGTTGTCCAGGGAAAAGGTTTTACATCGACAGTTGGATGAAGGGCGCGCTCGGCGCTTGGAGGCAGAGCGCTCTCGGCGCAGATCGCGCTCCAGGTTCCCTGGGAGTCGGTGATCCTGTACCCTCCACAGTAGTCTTTGTCGGCGCTCTCGGTCCCCGCTACGCCCTTTGAATGAGGACTCTCGCTTTACTACCAGGTGAAGACGGTGCTTGCGCTCCCAGTCCATATCACCTCGACGCTCCTCTAGAACTCGGCGTTTGCGGTCGCCGGAACCACCTTGGATCTCGTCCAAGGAATCTGCTGCTCATGCATCGACTTGGTCTCCTACGTCGCGGCGTGATTCGAATTCCGTTTCCTATGAGGACCTGGAAGAACAGGTTTTTGGCCCGGACTTCGACGAGGAGGCAGGAGGCGACGGCGATGGTGATGGCACTTAACTACCCTTATCAGTCGTCTTCGAGTGGATTGCTGACAGGTTACCGTACTGCCCTTCACCTTCAGCTAATTCCAACAACCCTGCAGCACTTCATTTATCGCCGGAGTTACTCATCCCGCCTGATCCTATGGTGGCGGACGCCGTGGCTGTATTAGATGCGGTCTTTGAAAAATTGTCATCTAATCCGAATTTCTAAGTGTGTAAATCCAAGAAGTCAGATTACAAGATACACAGCCTGGTTTTCGCGGACAGCGTGGCGGTCTTGGTTGAATCTATGTAGCGGTTATTGGGCTCCTCGCAGCTCTCTTACAGAGTGCAGGATTCTAAGCGGGTGACCATTGAGACTGAACTCAAGCGGATGCTTAAACCGTTGTCTGCTCTGGTGTCAGCTACCTCGGCGACGGCGATGGACTTGTCTGAAGACAACGCCTCGAGGATTGATCACCGTACCAGATATTCCTCTGCTGGTAGGCGTGAGACTGGGTGTCCTTTGGAGGGACTGGCTGCATCCTCGAAGATCCTTACTTTACAATTTGTCTACATATACTTCAAGCGGAGAAAGTTTTCTTTCACGTGCTTTACGCATTGTGTCACGAAGATTTTTCGAGACAACTACAAAGTGCCACGCCTAACTACACCTCTTATTATAGAGAGGGCAGCATTTATCTTCGGGGAAAATTCCAACACATGTACTTGGAAAGCAATTTGTCTACGTCCGTTTCAAGCGGCGGAAGGGTTTTCGCGCGCTTTACTCCTTTAGACACGTGCTCGCCATACAGCATGGTTACTGTTAAGCCTACAGGCTAGCAGGGTATCACCGTATCAAGATTTCATGGTGATTAGTTACCTGCTACACCGGTGACGTCACGTCTACATTTTGATTGGTCCCCGAGAGACAACGCCCTGCAAAGGATCCCAGGACGTTACATCTACGATCTGATTGGTCATCGAGGGACAACGCCCTGCGCAGAATGTGTTGTTATTATTCTAGTGTAAGGAAGTTGTCTGCAGTGACTTAGTCATTTACGATGGAAAGATGTCGTTACACTCTAGACTAGCAGTCTACAGCGGCATTGGATTTCTCTACTCGGCATAGAGATCCTCTAACAGTAGTCTCAACGCTGCCTATCAGGAGGCGTGCAGCGATGTATGGCAGTTTCTGATCGGACAGACAGCCAGCTATAAATAGACTTCCTTGAAATGTCAACACATTCATAATGAACAGCGTGGTTATTCTGAAGTCGAAGTATGACGCATCTTTACGGCATACAAGATTATCTTGAGAGGGGTGGACTTCATTATCAGGCTATTAAGTCAGCTTGGATGACTAACTAACTCCGCGGGAGTTGATTCATCACATCGCCGTCCCAGGTTCGGGGGTCGAAGTTCAAGGCGATGTTAAAAGCAAGCTGTACTCTGTCCGTTATCACTATGTCAGTGATAATGTCTACTCGATTTGCTCACGTCACCTTAGGATATGATCAGACGTAGACGTCTACTATTACGTCTATGACAGCGTTTTCTTGATCATGATTTCAAGACAGGTTTACGACTTTGGACGTCTTGACTCCACACCAGTGGTAGACTCGCTGGTCAATGTTTGGAACTTGCATATTAGAGCCGTCATTCAACAACCATCTTTAGGTTGACACGTCTCTACCAGGATTGAGTGCCTATCTAGTCAAGGAGGTTGCAGCAGGATTCTGGGGGAGTGGAGCTCTATCTCTTCACATCACCCAGTTGAAGATAAGCGGTGATGCATGTCTATTATTGGCTGACAGCACCGAGAGACAAGCTACTGATGATCCATTCGGTCAACTCAATAGTAGCCCTCTAGGTAAACAAGGGTCAAGGAGACCACGACCTCTACTACACTTGTCGTTTCTACCCTTCGACGTGGTCGAGTCTGATCCTCCATATAAAAGCATCTCACACACCAGGAGCCTGCATCTTCATGGCAGACGCCTTATCTCGCCCCCTATGTCTATCTCCAACAGAGAATATGTTGTGTCGAGAGACGTTTCAAATATCGGCTTCCAGAGTGGGACCAATTGTTGTACCATCCTCACAATTGGACACTGCACCTGGATCCGTCACGGTTTCATCTTTGCGCCTGGACCATCTGTGATAGTCTTGAGGGCCAAGGGGTACTCATCTCAAGTGGCGAAATTAATCACCCTGGAGCACAGGGTTTCCACTCAGTCACTTTATGGACCTGCAGGCGTGGGCGATCGACACGATCCTGCGACTGCTTTTGGTCGCACCTTGGTGGCCAGCCAGGCCATGGTTCCCCGACCTGCGTCATCTCGCCAGCGGAGAGTCGTACCAGCTCCCAGATTAGTTACGTCTGCTTCGACATCCGCACAGTCGGCAGCTGCATCCGGACCCACTGAGATTTCATCTTCACAGTTGGGTCATCTGCAGAAGGCAATAAGAGTTAAGGGCTACTCCTCGTGCGCGGCAAGCGTCCTAGCTTGTACGCGTCGAATGTCCACTAGGTCCTTATATGACGACAAGTGGCGCTCATTTGAGAGTTTTTGCGCTCAAAGATCGCAAGACCTTATGACAGCTTCTCCACAGTATTTAGCGAACTTCCTCCTGTTCCTGCATAACTGCAAGCATCTTAGAGGCAGTACCTTGGGGACTTATCTGTCGGTTTTGAACTCTATTCGATTAAAGCAGATAAACAGATTTCCAAGGTACCAGATCTTATTGCGCTACTCAAGGCCTGCAAATTGGAGGACCGGAAAGTTAAGCTTCGTCCTCTAGTTTGGGACCTCAACATCGTCCTACAACATCTTAGAGGACCTCCGTATAAGCCTTTAGAGGAAGCCTCCTTCGTGTATTTGTCTCAAAAAAAAAAAGGACGGTCTTCATTCTAGTGTTAGCGCTACTGCTGATAGAGCTAGTGGAATTCATGCCCTGGACGTCACGCAGGTTCGCTTGGATCAGTCGAGGCATGGACCAGCCCACTTGGGTCTCCTGTGAGATTTTGTGGCCAAGAATCAGCTCCCTGGACAGCCAGACAGACTGTTCTCCATTCCTCTGTCATCTGCAGTCTTGGGACAACATGACTTGGAAGAGGAGCTGCTGTGTCTCGTTAGAGCCCTCAGATGTTACATCCGGTAGTTGGCTTCTAAGAGACGTTCCCCTAAAAGACTGTTCATCCCGCTTTCGACTACCTGCAAAGGGGAGGTGAACAGGAACACAGTCGCCTGATGGCTTCGATCTACGATCCTAGCGGCTTTTGATGCCAAGCGTCTACCTCATCCAGTGGCAAACATCCCACACGAGATCAGAGCGTTGGCATCTACCATGGCCCTCCATAGAAATTGCACAGTGCCACAAACTATGGAAGGCTGCTTTTGGGAGTCGTCGTCTACTGCCTTCGCTTCCAACTACCTGAGGGACTTGGCAGTTGAGGACATGGAGGGGGAGCTGCTGTGTCTCGTTTGAGCCCTCAGATGTTACATCCGGAAGTTGGCTTCTAAGAGACGTTCCCCTAAAAGACTGTTCATCCCGCTTTCGACTATCTGCAAGGGGAGGTGAACAGGAACACAGTCGCCTGATGGCTTCGATCTACGATCCTGGCGGCTTTTGATGCCAAGCGTCTACCTCATCCGGTGGCAGACAGCCCACACGAGATTAGAGCGTTGGCATCTACCATGGCCCTCCATAGAAATTGCACAATGCCACAAACTATGGAAGGCTGCTTTTGGAAGTCGTCGTCTACTGCCTTCGCTTCCCACTACCTGAGGGACTTGGCAGTTGAGGACATGGAGGGACTACAGTCTTTCAGTCCGTTGGTGGTTGCCCAGCAACTTACCCGGACGTCCGCCCATTAGGTAATAACACTGTTACTTACCGTTGGTCTTAAGATTAACCTCACCCTCAGGGTGCGTCGGTTTTTCTTTGGAGTTCCCTTGGGTTACTCTTTGCCCTGCTTCCAGGTTTGTCCTGTGACTGTTGGCATTGGTCTCCCAGGTTCTCCTAATGCATGTGCACTGGTTGCTGAGGGATGGTCCTCCGGAGTCCACACCACCATCCATCTGTCGAAGCCATATGCATAAGACCTATGGTAAGGTAAGTTAAAAATTTATTAAAATCTAAATATTTTAGATATTTAAATACTTACCTTACCATAGGGCGGTGACTCCCTCCCAACGCTGGATGCTCCTCCCCACTCTGGACTCTTCGGACCTTCCTGTTGCCAGTAAAAGTGATTTTTGGATTGTTCGCGCTTGCGCGAGTGGGGAGATCACGTCACTTCCGTGACTACATTCGTAGATTACATGAGGTAGCCATCTAGGGAATGGCGAATCAACGACTGTCTGATCTCTTCTAGCGAAGCTTGAGGTAATATGCATAAGACCTATGGTAAGGTAAGTATTTAAATATCTAAAATATTTAGATTTTAATAAGATTGTTCTCAATGTGTAAATGTGATACAAATTTAGTAAAATATATCAGGGATTGAAGGATTATCTCCCCTTTACAGGGTCAACTGCTATTTGGCTGTAAATGCACAAGCGCCATTTGGAGGCTTCAAGATGTCCGGCCTTGGGAGAGAGATGTAAGTACTAGCTCTGCCTCATATGGTTCAATATGTTCATTTTGGTGGTAATATTTTATTACTAGAGAATTATGTCATTTTCTGTGCATGTTTACAAACATAAACACTGGAATAATTATCAGTGGGTTGAAATAGATTTGCAATTTGTCTGTCATAGCCACAGTTGTGTTTGGCTTCTGTCACCAAAGTTGAAACAAGACTACAGTTTGATTGCAGAGCGTCTGAGATTATTGTACCAGTTTTCAGTGTACATGTGTTTGTATTTATCTTATTTTTCTCTTCAGGGGTGAATATGGCCTTCAACAGTACATCGAAGTGAAAAATGTGAGTTGTATTTTAATAAGCACATTTGTTATTACAGTTTACATTAGTGACAATGACATAATACAGGTACATTATTCAAATGATCTGTCAAGGAATAGTCATTGTGAATAATTCAGGGAACACTACCCCCTTGCATCAGTGATGAAGGTAGAGGTAATGGTTTGGTGCATGGGGACAAAGCTCCAAATGGCATTCATATAAAACTATTTAGATAGTTGGCAATGAAAAGGACCTCAGTTGAAAGAGACAGTTGATGGTATCTTCCCATCATGACTACTCTCAGTTTGATTACTCCCAGTTTGACCACTCCCAATTTGACTACTCTCAATTTGACTACTCATGAAAATGAACTTAAAATAGAGCATTTCTATACTTAATAATGTACTGTACCTGTATAGCTGATTACTCCCAGTTTGTCTACTCTTTGACATAAACCTATTAGGGAGACTCGCAGAACTACATGTAATGATTAGAAGACAAGTGAAACGGGAATCTTGTGATCATTGTGATCATGAACCTAACTGATTATGATGACAGTCAAAAAGGAGCAACTGACTATAGAGGTAATATTTAGAAAATCTGCTTTGTTGGTCATGAATGAAGTGCCTGTAGGGTGAGAGAGAAAGGTTTTTGGCTGATAGTTTGCCATGCATGAGACATGAATCTACTTACATAAAACCCACTCTCATGTTGTATATGGTGATGTGCCAAAATTGTCCAACTGCCCAATGTCTGACATATCCATTGTGAATACCCTGAGCACATTCCGCGCCTTAGCTTTGTTCCCAGAGTTGGTTTGCATCTCCACCACACCCACACCAGAATAGCTTTCTCTTGAATGACCAACTCGTGAAAGACTCTGATTTGAAGAACAAACCTACATCCAGAACTATTGCCTTGTATATTTTATGAAAGCAAGACATCCACACCTTAATTGGAATCCTATGAACTCATACTTGGAGAAGATGTTCCATTGAGTATTAAGTCTCGAGGGATGATGTTATGTAGCAGCTCAGTCTCATTGTATGGGAACAAACAGACTGATTGCATTTCTGTCAGCATATTGTTTGATGGCTCATAACAGTCATGATATCTTTGTGATGGCATGCATGTATCACACTCTGCTTTAATGAAGGATAACATAACAGGAAAACACTAAATCTCTAACTTAGCATCTCCTTAGGGAATCTGTGATAATGTTGCACTCAGATTGTCGTTATGTCACCTGGGTATTATTGCTTGTACAATCTGCTGATACCGATATATTGTTGTTCAACAGGTGGTGGTCAAGGTTCCCCAGAAGAACTCCTAAGATGCTGATGCTGAGAAGGATTCTTCCCGTGTATGATTCTAAGAATAATCAGAAACCAACATACTACTGATGTCCAATCAGCTGTTTGTTAAATTTGTGTTAAGAGAACTGAACAATATCTGTGCCACCTCCATATTACAACAGGACACACAGACAATGTGTTATAATGGATGCTACTCTAGCCAAAAGAGCATGTCAGCTGTGCAACTAGCAATACCAAATTAAATGACCACAAGCAATTACTGAACCTTGTTAAACTCTGCATGTGTTTGTCTAATTAACATGGACTCAAGCAAACTACTCAATTATCTCTAGTCTACACCTAGACAGCATGGAAATGTTTGACACAGCTGGTGGCTGCCTGCCCATGGCATTGTGTGAAACATATTATAGATATGATTGAAATTACTCTTATATAGAGTAACTGACCAGCATAAATTTATTCAGCCTCAATCTATCAGTTTTACTGCTGTATATGTGGCGCAGAGACCTATGTGTTTAAATGTACTTAAATGATTGATATTCAGACAATCATTATTCAGTTGGTGCTTATTTTGTATAAGTGATCTGCTAACCAAAGATGACATATATTACACTTTGTTCATTTCCAGCATTTGGCTCGCAATTATTACTTACTGTTCAGTATTACCAAACATCATCAACATTTGATTGAGATTTTATTACTTGCACAATTTTGTTTCAGAAAACAGTTTATGATTGTTGGAAAAGTACATGATCTATTCCTTTCAAAAATATGGAATACTGTTCATTTTGAAATTATTCTGTTTGTGTTCCGTTAAATTGTTTTGTGTGAAGTTCTGGATGAACATCCCAGCTAACACTAAAATTGCATTAGGCAAAAATATTCTTTTGTTCACAATATATACTGGTGCCATTTGTGAAACATCAATCACGCGTAACACACTGTGGCCTGTGAGATGAGTATTCAGCAACAGTATCTAGGGTTAGTGAGTTTATTTGGGCTTTATTTATGTTCAGATCTTGTCAGGGATGCTTTTGGAATTGTAATCAACCTTTGTTTTAGATTTGAACAAGGATCTTTTGATCTCTTCATACATTGTTTTTGATTTTGTTTTAAAGTAATAAATCAGTTTGCATCAGTGCTGTTGTTATATTACCTACTCTTTACTGACTATGTATTGTGTGCCCTGTGTGTGTGTGTGTATTGTGTGCCCTCTGTGTGTGTGTGTATTGTGTGCCCTCAGTGTGTGTATGCAGTGCCCTCTGTGTGTGTGTATTGTGTGCCCTGTGTGTGTGCATATTGTGTGCATTGTGTATGTGTGTGTATTGTGTGCCAAGTGTTTGTGTTGGGTGCCCTGTGTGTGTGCATATTGTGTGCATTGTGTATGTGTGTGTGTGTGTGTATTGTGTGCCCTGTGTGTGTGTGTGTATTGTATGCCCTGTGCATGTGTGTATTGTGTGCCATGTTTGTGCATATTGTGTATGTGTGAATTGTTTACCATGTGTGTGTGCATATTGTATGCCCTGTGCATGTGTGCATTGTGTGCCTTGTGTATTTTGCCCTGTACATGTATGTATTGTGTGCCCTGTGTATGTGTGTATTGTGTGCCCTGTGTGTGTGTGCATATTGTATGCCCTGTGCATGTGTGCATTGTGTGCCTTGTGTATTGTGCCCTGTACATGTATGTATTGTGTGCCCTGTGTATGTGTGTATTGTGTGCCCTGTGTGTGTGCATATTGTATGCCCTGTGCATGTGTGCATTGTGTACCTTGTGTATTGTGCCCTGTACATGTATGTATTGTGTGCCCCGTGTATGTGTGTATTGTGTGCCCTGTACATGGATGTATTGTGTGCCCTCTGTGTGTATTGTGTGCCCTGTACATGGATGTATTGTGTGCCCTGTGTATGTGTGTATTGTGTGCCCTGTACATGGATGTATTGTGTGCCCAGGGTGTGTGTGCTTTTTGTGTCTTGTGTATTGTGCCCTATACATTTATGTATTGTGTGCCTAGTGCATGTGTGTATTGCCCAGTGTGTGTGTTATGTGTTCCATATATGTGTGTATAGTTTGTGTATTGTTTGCCCTGTGTATGTGTGCATATTGTGTGCCCAATGCATGTGTGTATTGTATGTCCTGTGCATGTGTTCATTGTGAGGCTTGTATATTGTGCCCTGTACATGTATGTATTGTTTGCCCTGTGTATGTATGTATTTTGTGCCTAGTGTGTGCGTTGTGTGCCCTGTGCATGCATGTATGTATTGTGTGCCCTGTATGTGTGCATGGTGTGCCCTATGCATGCATGTATGTATGTATTGTGTGCCCTATATCTGTGCGTTGTGTGCCCTGTGCATGTATTGTGTGCCCAGTGTATTGTGTATTCTATGCATGCATGTATTGTGTGCCCTGTGTATTGTGTATCCTATGCATGCATGTATTGTGTGCCCTGTGCATCTATTGTGTGCCCTGTGCATGTGTTTGGTGTTCCCTGTGCATGTGTGTATTGTATGCCTTATGTGTGTATTGTGTGTCTGTGTAATGTGTGCCTTGTGTGTATGTGTGCCTGATGTGCCTGATGTTTGTCCATCCATTGTTCTGTGTGTCATGGGTCTGTCCTTGCCCATTTTGTCATGAGTCGGCCCTTTGCCATGTGTATCATGGGTCTGTCCATTTGCTCGGTGTATCATGGGTCTGTCCATTTGTTCGGTGTATCATGGATCTGTCCATTTGCTCGGTGTATCATGGGTCCGTCCATTTGCTCGGTGTATCATGGGTCCGTCCATTTGCTCGGTGTATCATGGATCTGTCCATTTGCTCGGTGTATCATGGGTGTGTCCATTTGCTCGGTGTATCATGGGTCCGTCCATTTGCTCGGTGTATCATGGGTCTGTCCATTTTCTCGGTGTATCATGGGTTCGTCCATTTGCTCGGTGTATCATGGATCTGTCCATTTGCTCGGTGTATCATGGTTCTGTCCATTTGCTCGGTGTATCATGGGTCTGTCCATTTGCTCGGTGTATCATGGTCCTGTCCATTTGCTCGGTGTATCATGGGTCTGTCCATTTGCTCGGTGTATGATGGGTTCGTCCATTTGCTCGGTGTATCATGGGTCTGTCCATTTGCTCGGTGTATCATGGTTCTGTCCATTTGCTCGGTGTATCATGGGTCTCTCCATTTGCTCGGTGGGTCTGTCCATTTGCTCGGTGTATCATGGGTCCGTCCATTTGCTCGGTGTATCATGAGTCTGGTGTACGTCTCTCTATCACAAACCTGAAGATAGTGATGAATTGGATTATTTCCACCAGCATCCGTCGCGCCTGTTCAAGTGTAACTGTATGCGTCAGTTGACGTATTAAACATGGTATGGATCAGTTGCGAACACACCTGACCATTTGCATCAGTATTGACCTTTAACACAGGCCTTCCATCAGAACCAGTATATCGGGGTATTATGTATGGTTTTAGTTTATTTGATGTCACGAATATATCCTAGTACCATTTTTACAGCCATCACTGTCGCGAAGGGCTTGGGCTCGCCATCAGAACGTGCGATATGCCCATTGCTGGCAGTGCATGACTGATGTGAACACAGTCGTTACTTCTGGCCGGGGAAACTTCACAGATACTTGCTGCTACATTGTTCACATTAGGCGTGATGGACATGAATAATGCTTCCAAAACAACATTAGCCAGATGAAACCATTTTTGCACAACGACATACAACAGCTTGTAACAACTCAAACAAAGACAGCCGATTTTCTGGACATCTTCTTTCAGCCAGTGCTGCCAGTCATGAAATAACATGTGATGGTAACTGAGCAAAACGCACTCTCTCTAATGCAAGTTCAACATACAGAGAGCAGAATACATGGTTTGATCATGTGGACTCTGCTATGGATCTTTGTTCCTAGCAATGGTTGTGGTTGTAATCCACACATCGGGCTCCGTGTGACATGTTGCAACATGTCAGCCTACTCCAGCTGAGACAATCACTGGATTGTCAGGTCAAGAGTGTTTGTGCTGGTCGTCGTCATATAGCACAGTGTAGCTTTGACAATACACTTACACCGTATACAGATAGGACCAGTGTTGCGTTTGTCAGACTAGTGTGACGTAACCAGAGTATCACTTGGTGTGGAGCCTACAGTGCTCATCCTCCAGACATACCACTGTGTATAGTAGAGAGAGAATGTGACGGGGCAGTGTCTATGGTTCCAACTCAGGTCATATAAAAGTGCTGCTAAAGATGGTACTTCTTGCCACCGTGCCAGATGTAGGCATTCAGGACTAAACATGGACTGGTTGGCAAGGAGTGCGCATGCTGTGCATGAGTGAGGATTTGATGGCTATTCGTTATACTTTATGATGTATATGCCTTATTGGGTTAACAACTTAGATCCGGCATCCGCCCCCCAGCTTCTACCTTTAATGCATTGTAGTTAAACTGGCACATGTCTGTTATGGTTACCAAAATGTCCAAAATACTGTTGTTTCTATTGGAACGTTTGGTTATTTTCTATGAATATGCACAGTGCCATCATAGCTGTGAGTGCCTACGGTGAGGTTCGATATCGGTGAATGCGCAATCAGTGCGCTATGGTGATTCCCTCGTTGGGGGGAGATTGCCTGCAGATCTCCACATCGACCATCGACAACCACAAAAATCAATGGAGGCAGTGAAGCGGCATATACTCCGACAGATTGGCGGAAGTAGGGTTGGAGTCTGAAAAACGGGAGATGATGGCACTACGTGTGCTGGTGATGCCATCGTCTCAGGCAGTGTAGGCAGTTGTTGACGACCGCTGTCCTAAATTGTCTTTACTTCACTGGGTTAGGAGAAGTAGTTTCACCTACCCAAATACCTATACATTCGATCAGTCACTCACAAATTCACAATTCCCCACGCACTTACCTGAACAAACTTGATTAACCATTCACTCAATCGCCCCCTCTCACACACACTCTAAATTAAGGCACAACAGTGACACACACACCTATAGGGAGAAAATCCATCCCCTACCTCCTTCTTCACTTCTACTTCACTTTCCGTTGAATCAAACCCCTCTATCCAATGAAGTGTCATCCACTTCTCATCTCTTTAGCACATAGCACAAACATGCCACCCTACAAAAACTTACTGCCTCATCCAGTACACTCTACATTGTCGTGTTATTTATCCAGGAAGGAATCTCGGGAGACCTCGTCATACAACTGTCCATCACAGGTGCTACAGCCACCACTGGACACTTCCATTACAAAGCCTTTTTCAAATTAGACTTTAAACCCGCCGTTGGCAGGTCACACTTCTCATACAGATACATACGAAGGAGGTGTCAAAAACTGGGACGAGAGACATGAGACACGTATCAATTGCTCTCATTTTATCGCAAAATAGAAATACATTGATTATTAATGATCAGCAAATTTTCACCCTCTTCCAAACCTCCAGACTCTTGTGCCGACCAGTACCTACACCTGGACTGGTTCTTTTCTTGATCATCGCGACCACTGCGCCACTGTAACACCTTTATCAAGTTCTGGGTCGCGTCCTACAAAAAGAGCTCAGCGCCGTGGTGTCCTTTACACCCACACGTAAACAGGGACGTAGGATCACCTATAAACTGTCGCCAAGGTAGATTTGTGGAACGGAACCCTGCCAAACATTCACGCCTCATGTGACTCACAAGCAGCCTATAACTTTCATTTTGTTCAGAATAGTGCCGACCTATACAACTGTAATGAACATTGTCATGTAGCTGCGTTAATCTTACCTGTGCTCTCTCCATATAAACAGTTCTGATAATGATTTTTCAGGACGCTGTCCAACGATAGAGTGTTTTAGGATTTTTGAACACGGGTGCAGATTCAGATAATGCGATATTTCTAGACGAAACCCAGAAAGGACTCCTGAATTCCCTTGATGTTTAACATGGAAACTCAAGTGTTAACATGGCATAAACTATGATTATTATATCTGGAATGGGTGTCGGTAATAAATCTAAACTGTCTTTTCAGTTTGACGGTAAGTTGAAATAATTATTGAACCTAACTTCCACCGCAGATGGAGATTTAATTTCACAATTAATCTCTAATAATGCCGTGTTCGCACTACTGAAGAAATCAGGAACCTCAGTTTGGCACTTGATACTGTAATCAGTCTGCATGTCCGGTATTTTGATATCATCTGTTTATTGCCTTATGTTGGAGCGAAATACGGGGTCATTAAAATACTGCAAATTTTTAAAAAGAATTCACTTTAAATTTCTCATGTTTGGTTCTCCTAACTTCAGGGATTAGGGTCAACTGAGTCGTTTCCTTGTGAATATAACAGTAATTGAAAGGATATGCGCATTTTGGGTGTAATTTACAAACAGCAGTTTTCCAGTATCATAGATCATCGCCCCTTCTTCAACTCTTCAAATTTAGACAGCACCGTAAATTTCGATTATATCATGTGTGGATACCTGACATAAACAAGCATATACTTTAAACAGTTGTGGCTTAACATATGTATTACATAACCCTGGTTCTATTTGTAAACAGTGGCTTGTCTCTATGGTATAATCAACTCTTAAAGATCATTATATACAAACATGGAGGGAAGGTATTAATAAAAGTTCCAAAACGTCATTATTAGAAAGTGTTCAAACCTCTGCCGACGTTTGATTGATTTTGGCTATACCTTCGTGTTTTGGCCCATTATGTCAGTTTGGACGTTGTATCATCATTTACCAACAGATAATAGATACTGGAAATAGATCATAAACAGGAAATGCAATCATTGTAATTCACCGGCGATAGCCGACGAGTTCCACTACTTACTGTTGTTTGACAACATAAGATCCCAATTTATCCTAGTTTATTACAAAACAGTAAATGGCCGACTTTCGCAAAACTGAAACTATTGTTGACCCCCGATGATAATCCAGTTGTTAAGGATGTATACTTAATTATATTGAATTGGTAAGTCCGAAAATATCTTTCCATGTTGTTTTACCCGTGAAGGTCTCGGGGTAGAATAGACCTTCAGCAACCCACGCTTACCATAAAAGGTGACTACGCTTGTCGTAAGAGGCGACTAAGGGGATCGGGTGATCAGGCTGGCTGACTTAGCTGACACATGTCATCGGTTCCCATGTGCGCGGATCGATGCTCATGTTGTTGATCACTGGATTGTCTTGAACAGACTCGATTATTTACAGACCGCCGCCATATAGCTGGAATATTACTGAGTGCGGCGTAAAACTAAACTCGCTCACTCTTTCCATGTTGTACCGTGTGTACATAAACCCTCCATGCTGTACTTTCAAAACATGCACGTTCCCATGTTGTACTATCAATGCATTTGCCTTCCCACATTGTACTATCAATACATTAGTCTATCTATATACTATCATTACATTTGCTTTCCCATGTTTGTACTATCACTACATTTGCCTTCCCACATTGTACTATCAATACATTAGTCTTTCTATATACTATCATTACATTTGCTTTCCCATGTTTGTACTATCACTACATTTGCCTTCTCATGTTGCACCATTAAGACAAGCGCCTACCCATATTGTACTTTCAATACATTTGCCCTCCTATGTGGTACAACCAATACATGCGCCTTCCCAGTATCAGTCCATGAATTTTCCTGGATTTTCCCTCAGTAAGCCCCTATTGCGAAATTTATTGGCGCATCTCCAAGTGCGAAATCTGGGCCGTCGGCTGAATGAACCCGAGCGCGAGCGTCAGCTGTCACGTGACCCAGCGTATATTTAAAGCTATAATCTTCGAGGGCCTTCAGTCGGAGCGCACATCAACATGGCGTTACCAACTCCACCTATCCCGCCCATCAAGGACCCGGAAGTGAAATGCACACAGGTAAGTGGTCTGTTATCATGTTATCAACCGCTGCTGCTTGGACTGACATTGAACAATCGGCCTATGGATATCACTGTCACGGTGACTGTCTAATGCTAGTAATGGCTTCACGAGCGTCAACGCTGACTCGGTGCTGCTGCGGTTAGTCAATATCCTTTCAGAACAATAACGATTATTCCTGATAGTTAGTGTGTTGTTTGTCTTGGAGGCAGCGACACAAATTCCCTGGAGGAGAGGTAGTTTTGATGTTCCAGCGCTGACCATTACAGAAGGGGATAAGTTTCCCCGACCCCTCCGAGTACCCCAGCCCCTCCGAGTATCCCCGCCCCTCCTAGTATCGCCGCCCCTCTGAGCACACCGCGCTGTAGGCAGCCAGCTGTGTCTACCGTCCCTTGTGTCCAGTGCTTCAATGACAACAGAGACCATATTATGAAGTATTTATATTTATGGTCTCTGGTAGGTGGTCAACAGCGGTCCGAGTCTATTTGAACCCAGGATAAACTGAGGACAGATAACTTGGGACAGATAAACTTTGGACAGACAAACGGCCTACATGCAGTGACAGAAAACATGTTGTTACTCCGTTCCGCTGAGTCGTATAGGTGCAGCCAGCTCTAACTGTGACAACCTCTCGGATTAGCGCCCAGATGCATGTACATGCATGGCCTAACTACTTAAATCACTTATAAAGGACATTTAATCAATACGTCTCACTAAATGATAGTAACAGCAAGAATGATCTGACAATAATGCTTAGTCATTCCTAAGACACCATGATCGAGTTGTTAGCGAGCACAGAGAGAATATATATTTTATATGTAATACATCGATATATACTAAATGTATGTGTGTGAGTGAGTGAGTGCGTGTGTGAGAGTGTGTGTGTGCGTGTGTGTGTGTGCGTGCGTGCGTGTTTAGATGAAGGCACATGCTGATATTTATTTGATATGAGACTACATTTGGAAGGGACTGTTTGAGCATCCAGATGTCAGCTGATGGTGACTGTTGAGGAACTTTGGGAAAACATTCCGTATATTTGTTCCTTGTCTTCTACAGTAGCAACAAGCAAATGGGTATCCATATGAAACGTTGAGCAGTGTGTTATGTATCGATGATAATATAAAAGTCGTGGCCTTAGCTTGCTACCCTATGACAACCCGGATTAAATACTGATTGGATCCTTATGCTGTGTATTTAATGATCATTGACATCTCTTTTATAGATTTTTATCAACAATGAGTTTGTCAACTCCGTCAGCGGTAAATCGTTCCCGACTATAAATCCGTCGACGGGGGAGAAGATAGTGGACGTGCAGGAAGGTGACAAAGTGAGTTCTAGCGCCAGGTCATATTTACATCATGGAATAGTTTGAAATCATAAAGTATATCTAAAATCACAATGAGCTTCAAAAGATACCAGGAATAGAAACCATTGAACTGCCATGAACAGGGTCCGAATTCCCAAAATATTATCCAATCCTCTGATTGCCCGTCTGTCATTATCTCTACATGGCATTACACACCAGCGCCGACAATAATGTAGATCAGGAGGAACAGCCCCTAGTTACCACAGCTCCTCGTGTCTTTTCTGTAGGCCGACGTCGACAAAGCTGTTGCCGCTGCAAGGAAAGCGTTGGAATTTGGGTCATCATGGCAGAAGATGGACGCAAGTGGGAGAGGGCGCCTTCTGCTGAAGTTGGCAGATTTGCTCCAGAGAGACATAGCTTACATCGCCGTGAGCAGAACAACTCATACTCTACCTCTGATAATTAACGACCCGTGAAGGTCCCGGGGTAGAGTAGGCCTTCAGCAACCCATGCTTGCCATAAAAGGCGAATGTGCTTGTCGTAAGAGGCGACTAAGGGGATCGGGTGGTCAGGCTTGCTGACTTAGTTGACACGTGTCACCGGTTCTCAGTTACGCAGATCGATGCTCATGTTGTTGATCTGTCGATTGTCTTGTCCAGACTGGATTATTTACAGACCGCCGCCGTATAGCTGGAATATTGCTGAGTGTGGCGTAAAACTAAACTCACTCACTCACTCACTCACTCACTGATGATTAACGCTGTGAAAGAGAATGTACAATGATGATCGATACGTTCACGTCTGCTCTGGTATATAAACTGTCCAAAAGAAAGATAAACTGTAGTCATGCGATAAATATGCTGCTCTTCAACTGACAACCACAACTAGAGTCATATGAGAAAATCCTCTAAGAGGTCTCAAGTGGTATATTCCCCTGAATTGTTTCGTAGAGTCTTGACGTTCTGGACAACGGCAAGCCGTACAAGGAGGCATTCTTCATCGACACTGGGAGCTGCGTCAACATCCTGCGCTACTACGCTGGGGCGGCCGACAAGATATGTGGAAAAACCATACCAATAGGTAAGTTGGTTGAATCTATGACTTTTAATCATACTGAAGATTTCATTCATTATCTGATCACTGTTAACGCGACAAATGCCTTTTACAGAGATGTTTTAGAAATCTGTTTTACCCTAACTGAACGAATGTATTCCGTATTCATAGGACAGATATTTTAAGCATCACCAGAGTCGACACATCGATAAATACGTCTGCCATTCACAAATTCTTTGATAGCCACCAGTACTGACTGGTGTTTTACGATCGAAGCGCTCATAGTGTTCTCCAACTCCCTGTGATGAGATATCACATGGCGACAGGAGAATACGTTTGACTGAATTGAGGTCGAAGGATCAGATCACTTGATGATTATGTCAATGACATTGTCGTGAAGTTCACAAAGTCTAAACGGTGAAACATCTTACAACTGCAAACTGACGAAAGTGCCCATTGTTTCATGTGCATAATTATGTAAGAGGATTTAATACATGTACTTAATAACCGGGCCCTTATTCCCCAAACGTTCGTAGCCCTCGGAATTCTTAACTATGATCGTAGCCAGTGGGTTAAGAATGGTACAGATGTTTCAGCCAGACACGACTACCCAGTGATGTGTAATCTGTACGATGTCAGCTGGAACGTCGCATTTATGAGTTTTCACTACACACAGCGACTCAGTTCAGGTGGAGCTTTATTTAATTATTTGATTATCTACTTCGCAAAGTGGAAAATATGTTAGTATACACTCAAGTGTATTAATTACGCACTGTCAGAATACTAAGGCGATTATTTAAATTTAAGTTCGAGCAGGTGATGTTTAAGTACGTGGATGGTGCATGATTAATATCCCTGTGTATGTGTGTCCAGTATCGCTGGCATGGCCTAACGGTAAATTACCTTGTAATACTAGATCAACATCTGTTTCCCAATACAAACCACCTATTGTTACCAGACGCTGCTCTTATCTCCCACCATCTCTGAACTACCGGTTGCTTTGCTGCGAGTTAGGGTAGGGGACTCGTGCTTGCATCACAGCAAACTCATGCTACCCTGATTCTCCACCACCTGTCCAAGGGCGTCCGTTGAAGGTGCTCTCGGATGGTAGTTCAGGATGGTTGACTGAGGGAAGACAAGAGTCAACGTGTGTGTTGAAGACAGCAGCAGTCATATAATATTATGGTTGTGGTATAATGGTTGAATGCACATCGGGACCGAGTGACCAGTATTCCCGATGTTGAGACCCTCTCTGTCACTTGTACACATTCAGAAGTCGGACGGCGATATTTCATCGTCGACGTAGTCGTTGGTGAGACGAAAGTTTTTGCCCACACCTCGACTAGCCGCACAATCCGTGGACTTCTGTCGATGATCTGGTTTCCCAGTTTGGGTGGTGTCTTTGGGCGGTCTGCCTGACTAACCATATCAGGCAGGTTTTTATGCACAGGGACATCGCACATGTACCTACGTACGATCAGCTGAGGTAGGGAGGTGTTGATAGCGTTGAGAGTTAAGGGTCGTGGCCGGAGGGGGGTTTCTGATAAGGAGGATACCCGAATTGTTTGCTGAACACATTACATAGACAGAGGATAGAATGTCGATGCGTTTTGGACATATAATCTTCCCAAAAAGTAGGGGATATTCAGAAACAATACAAAACTGCAGAAATGCACTGCTGTTCTTATTAGAGGTAACCAGTGTATGTTAATAACAGACCAGTTGCCTACACATGAACATAAACAGGTCATATGGGCAGCTTATCTGACGGCTCAGTTCACTCGCAAAGAGATACACTCTCAAAAGTGGAAATGGACGTTTATGATTTTTGTCTCAATAATGAGTAATTGCTCCACCAATCCACAGGCATTCAGCAGATCGTCGTGGCATGCTCCTAATCAACCGTCCAAGGACGATTTGGGGAAATCTGTCCCACTCCTCTTGCAGAACCGCGGCCACTTCTTGCAGTGTTGTCGATTGACGTTCTATAGGGGAAAGTTCAGGACTCATGTCTGGCCAAGGCATACGGACAATAAGGTGACGCTGGAGGTAGTATTCACGACACGAGCGAGGTGGGCACGAGCATTACCATGTTGAAAGATGAAATTCCTTTTCTACGCTGCCTATACCATTGACGCCTGTTTGCCACGTGCTGGCGGATTAATGGAGGCACATCACGCGGACGCTGCGCATGCAGAGGGGCTGTATGTAGCCGATTTCAAATCGTTTGGGGTGTAACTCGAATTCCTGTAACTTGATGCAAGTTTACCGAAACCTGAATGGCCGGTTGTGCTTGATTTCGCAGGACCTGTGTACGAATGTATCGATCCGGGGCTTGTGTAGTGGCTCTAGAACGACCTGAACGAGGTCGATCATCAACATTGTGTGTTTGTTGGTACCGGTTCCACAGTCTGCTGATCACCGACTGCGACACATTAAGCATGCATGCTGGCTACTGCTTGCTGTGTAGAACCAATCTAAAGCATGCCAACAGCACGCAGACGTTCATCACGTGGAATACGTCTCATTGCAAATGTAACGTAACACACTAAAGCAAAGGAAAGCAAACTTGGATAGGGTAAACCAGCAAGCAACAGTTTGCATGAACCCTTTCATATGGTGTCAGATTTGACACGTTTCGCACGTGCAGCTCTGTGGTTCCATTTAGGCGATACGTTCCTCATCTGTGAACATACTCTATTTGTATTTGCATTTGTATTTGTATTATCCCCTACTTTTTTAAGAGTATATATTGAAACACATAGATCGTTTGAATATATGAAGTTTTGAAGAAACTTATTTAAATAATTTAATCAATGACAATAGCGTGATATGCTAGTGCTAATTCCATAG
This sequence comes from Haliotis asinina, assembly GCF_037392515.1. NCBI lineage: Eukaryota > Metazoa > Mollusca > Gastropoda > Lepetellida > Haliotidae > Haliotis > Haliotis asinina. The sequence goes on along the minus strand of NC_090282.1, from coordinate 85,893,766 downwards.
AAATGTATTCAGATATGTGTATTCGGTTGGATTAGTGTAAACTATGTAGCATGGCTTAACAACACAATGCCTTGATCAGCGTATTATCTCAAAGTATAACAGTATTATTAACGGTCTGTTATATTCAATAATTTCGTTTTTATATCTTTGGCGCTGAATTAATTTTCTGATAAGAGAAAAATGCCATTTTATTTTTATATAACATTTTACATTTTATACCTCACACATAAATGATGTTTTATGACTGGCTAAGCGCTCTTCTATTATTTTCGATATACCCCACAAGTTAGGTACATTGCTATGTACCCCGCTGCCAGTGGCAACTTATTCGGTGCTTCGTGGTAGTACTTCTTTATCTCAAAAAACATTGAATCACGGATGATACACGGAAATTATCGATGTTTTGCGAATGCAAATCTTTGTAAGGGAAATAATTTGTTTTTCTTGTTTCTTCGCATTCCAATAAATACATTTTGACGAAACGTTCAAGTGTAGTCCCCGTGAACATTTGGAAGGGGAATTCCACCGCGGTGAAAATGCAAGATGCAAGATGCAAGACTCGAATCGTTTGATTCAAACAAGTTGGCAGAAGTGTACGATCTCATATCCTATGCATCAAACACTAATTAATAAACAAAATTAATATTGAGGTGTTCGGTAAGGTAAATACGCTGTACTTCAACCCGTGTCCCCCCTTGTGACTAGTGAACAACTTATAATGAATTATGCGTTTAGGGTTGTACTTACTTTATATAACATTACTTAGTCGTTACATGAGTATACACCGTATGAGAACCTGCCCACCAGTCTGACCGGCTGTCAAGCTCTGTCCAAACAAACTGAAAACACTTCTATCTATCTCTGTGCTGGAGATGGATGTGGCGTCAGGCGGCTGTCATTGATTACAAACTACAGAGACAACTGTACATTTATTCTGTCTACAGTCTACAAAACACTTCACTTTGCGAGCTGACATGGTAATAGTTGCAACAGGCTTCACGTATATATGTTCCAATGAGACAGTGAAATCAGTCATTTCGTAGTTGACTGAAACAATTCTGAAACTCACTGAAACAAGAGGGTCCGCCATTTCGCGTTATTCTCTGTAACAACAGTCAATCAATATACTTCTGTCATTTCATGAAATTGCATTTTAACTATATGTGGTGAACAGGGGTTATTAAGGTATGGCTGCTGTGGGCACAGCAAGAGTCAAAGAAGTTGGTGTAAATGCTTCAGAGTCAAGCTCAAGTCCACAATAGTTTTAACTGTTAGTGCCAATAAGTGACTGTTATCCACTTTTGTAGATTAAGTTATTAAGTGAACCTTTGTGAAGTATAATGCTTGTTGTTACACAAATTTACGTGAAGTAGCTGGCCCATTTAGTCACAGGACGATGGTCTTAAAGCCTGCTTGTAAGTTCTTTATTCAGTCTTCATGTTTTCTAGTCTGTCTATAGTTCTACTTCCAGAGACATAGCTTCACTGCTACTGCCTTGATATGGACCCGTCGCCGTCATCTCTTCTAATCGTCTACTCGTATAAGTCCTATATTCAGTTGTCATGTCCTCTAGTCAGTCTACTGTTCGTGTTTCAGATGGGTCCTACTTCTGCTACACCCGACATGAGCCGGTGGGAGTGTGCGGACAGATCATTCCGGTGGGTTGCTCGGCAGGTTCAGAATGTTTCATTCACTTTTTCTCATGACATTATATCTCCAAGGCCAGTCACCGTTTCAGCGTGTATCTAATACCCTGAAGAGATAACGGAATAATGATTGTTCTTGGGGACTGGGGACCTAGGTTCGGAAATAGCACAGGTTTGCGTATTCAGAAAGGATGCAGGAATTCCTCATGTAAATGTACTTTTTCTATAATTCTTGCTTAATGAGTCACTTGATACTTAATAAAACAGTTATAAACATCAATGTATAATGTTGAAATAAGATCCAAAGTTCACATATATTAATCCTACTTTAAGCAAGACGTTTTCACATCAAACGAATGTTAAACATAGCATTATGCAAGGTGTGTGGCGGCGATCTTTGAGTAATTGGGTGTGGACCAGACAATCCAGTGACTGACATCATGAGTACCTATCAATGGTATATGATAACATACATCAACCAAACCAGTAAGCCTTACCCCATTGGTCGCCTCATGGATCGTCACAGCGAAAGAACATGCTGATTGAAGATTCCCATTGCAATATGCAAACACGACCTGGTGTCATGAACAAGCCAAGGTGTAGCATCGCCACTTTGGTTCCTAAGATATCGATCTGTTTGTTTTAGTGGAACTTCCCCGTGCCCATGTTGATCTGGAAGTTGGCGCCAGCCCTGGCATGTGGGAACACCGTCGTCATGAAGCCGGCGGAACAGACGCCCCTGTCGGCGCTCTACATAGCGTCTCTTGTTAAAGAGGTAACGCAGCTCATCTCTCTATTTCTATTTACCTTGACCAGTACTTAAGCAAACAGATTACTGACCATGAAGCTAATTACTGTTGAACATGAAGTTTATATATTTGTTCAGACACTGCATTCGTACTCCAACTCGATACGAACCCTGTAACATGCTGAACTTCCGTGTAAACAGCATTGTTTTATTATGTTATTCTTGACATTGTTTCCAGGCTGGGTTCCCTCCTGGTGTAGTCAATATTGTGCCAGGATATGGCCCCACCGCCGGGGCTGCCGTCGCCTCCCACCCGGACATCGACAAGGTGGCATTCACGGGGTCGACAGAGGTAGGTGTACGGCTGTATACAGACTTCACTAACTGCATTGCTTTATTGTGAGATGAGTAATGCATTCGATCACCCCAGTCACCTTATTACAGGCATGTTGTAGATGATCTCATATATATGCCCCGATCCACTGATGATGGGTTGGAATCCCAAGCCAGCTCTGATGATGATCTCGATTCTGTTTGCCAGCATCCTGTTTGTATAAACTGACGGGCAAAAGAAACTTTCCCCTGGTACAATTTGATAGCTTTAAAAAACGACAAGAACAATGTGAAATTTGAATGTTGTAGTTTGTTGAGAAATGACATAGGCGCATGTTCAGTTCAAAACTTTTAGCTTTAACAGAGACTTATTAAACACATTTTGGTCGACATGAGGTCAAAATAGAAATTTCACGGTCAGACGGTCCAAACACAGCAATCTGGGATTTGAAGTCACTAATAGCGAATGTGTCCATCTCTGGCTTGAATACACACAGACACACTTCTTCTCATTGAAGTTGTAAAGCATCTGATGACGTCAGCCGGTATACGCCTCCATTCTTCGACAAGTGCGTGAACCATTTGTTGAACTGTAGATGGTCGGTTCTGTCTTTGTCGAATCTGTCGATCGAGGTGATCCCGCACGTGCTCAATGAGCATCATGTCAGGAGGGCGTGCAGGTCACGGAAGGACTTTAATGTTGTTGACATGAAAGAAGTTCAGCACAACTACAGTAATGTATGGTCGAGCGTTGTCCTGGTGGAACAATATCCCCTGTCGTTGTTGTTGAAGGAATGGCAGAGCTGCCGATCGAAGAACCTGGTCAATGTATTGCTGGTCAGTCAGATTAGTGTTGATGACCACCAAGTCTGTCTTTTGGTCAGTGCAAATGTCGCCCCAAACCATAACGCTGTCCTCATCATACGTCTCTGCTTCCTGGACGCAGCAGCGAGCTGTCCTTTCGCCTCTTCTTTTGTATAGTCGAGCCCTTCCATCGCCTGTAGATCTGCTTTAGTCAGAAAACAGAACTCGGCCCACTGCCCCCGCAGATGACAATGTCTGTCAGTCAGCAGCATTCCTCGCTACGGTCGGTAGGCCCGGATACCATGGGCACGTAGTCTTCTTGCTACCGTCCGTCGACTGACTGGGTGACCGAGAGCAGTTGCCGCTGATGACGTCACCATCAGGTAGCGGTTTTTCAGTTGCGATAGTCTCAGATGGCGATCTTCCTGCGTAGTTGTCACCCTTGGCCTGTCTGTCTTGGGTCTGGCCAGTCTGTTGATAACGCCGACGAAGGTTCCTAGCGGTAACGACAGAACATTGGAACTTGCAACGTTACCCGAAGTGGCGCCCAACCGCAGCATTCCGATGACCCTCTCTCGCTCTTCTGGAGTTAACCTTGGCATTGTTATGTGTTTTTATGTTGAAGTGCGATTTGCTCGCCACTGTGGGGTGGTTTTATACTGTACATGCATGTGCCTTGCACCCTTACATGCACAATGCGTGCGTTTTGTTGTTTTTCGTCCAAAGTGGTCAAGAGGTGCGTTTGGGGGCTGTTGTTTGTGGTAATCAAACTCATGTTTGAGGCAATAGCGATGGAACAATTTGCATTTGACATGTTGAAATTATCATACATATTGCAACAGAAAGTTTCTTTTGCCCGTTGGTATATTTTACTGACGTGGTAAACTATTAAACATCACAGTCTTCCTGTCAACAATATACACACTATATAAACTGTCGTGATGTTTCATCGTCGTAATACTGTCCACATCTGCGTTGAACACATTCTCACTCAATGAGTGATTTGTGAAAACGAGATCAGCATGCTGCTATATTTTGACGTTTCCATGTCTGTTGTATGCTATGTTTGTTGTGCGAAGATCGGAAGGGTGGTGATGACACTAGCGGCTCAATCAAATCTCAAGCGCGTTTCACTGGAGCTGGGAGGCAAGAGTCCAAATGTGGTGTTCGCTGATGCCGACTGTAAGTACTGGGTTTAACATCCCTGCAATCACTGGAAATTCCACTTTCGGTCTCTTTGTGTGCCTGTGTTATCCCCATGACCCATTTCCCTGTCTCCGCCTCGTGAAGATCTGGGTTAGAACTGATGCTTGTCGTAGGAACTGACTAACGGTATCGGAGGTTAGGCTCGCTGACTTGGTTGACACGTTACCGGTTCCCAGTTGCGCAGATCGATAGTCATGTTGATTGTTTGATCCAGACTAGATTATTTACAGACTCCCGCCATACAGATTGGATAAAGATAAACTCACTCACTCATTCACTCTGTTGTCACAGGTGATAGATTTGTGCGCTTTAAGCCTGATGTCCGAATTACAAATATTCTACATTATTAAATGAATGGATTACGGATCTCCCAGACCCAGTGATTGTGTGCCATTCAGTCAGCCCTTTCTCTGTTTTAGTGGACTACGCCGTGGAGATGTCTCACATGGCGTTGTTCTTCAACATGGGCCAGTGCTGTGCGGCAGGGTCAAGGACGTACGTCCAGGAGGACATCTATGACGAGTTCGTCAAGCGGAGTGTGGCCAGAGCCCAGGCCAGGAAAGTGGGAAGTCCGCTGGACGACTCCACCGAATCCGGACCTCAGGTGATTGTCTTTCATTCCATTCTTTCTTTATCCACACTGGACGATCATGATCTGCAGGATATATTGTAATTATGTAAGGAAACGCCACTCCAAGTCATCAGGCACTTAGCAAGGTATTAGCAAGAATTCGAATGAGAAGATATTACGGGCAATACAGGCTTCTGAATTTCGTTTGTGCTATGACTCTCAGTCTACTGTTTTGGCCAAGCTTGTTTTTGCGAGGCCCCCCATCAATCCACTTTATTGTACAATTCGTGGCTACATGACCATGTTCTATACATTCATCCAGTGATGTGGCAGTAACAGTATTTCTGATTTTATGTTAGATTGATGAGGCTCAGTTTAACAAGATTCTGTCCATGATCGAGAGTGGGGTGAAGGATGGCGCCAAGCTGCAGTGTGGCGGGAAACGTCATGGGGACAAGGGGTTCTTCATCCAACCAACTGTCTTCTCTGACGTCACAGAGGACATGCTCATTGGCAGAGAGGAGGTTGGTATTACACACCGAAACAAAAGTCTCATTAACCTGTCCAGACAATGACCTACTAATAACTAATTCTATTCTCTATGTCGAGGTTAAGGCAGCATACCCTAACTATGAAACTATGCCCTGTTTCGTGAGGTCGTAAAATGCATCTGTGTCACTGGTTACACCTGTTATGTGTTTTTTGCGCTTCTTCAACGTACTTCTGTATTAGGGTTGACGTCTGTACCAGAGCGCCAAACCTTTCTAGCGGGAGAGCATCGTTTTGAGATTTCCAGGTTTCCGTTTGTCAGATCTCTGTACGAATGAGCACGCTGTACGAGGTGTTTGCTAGGATTAGAAAGAGCGTAGTATTGCAATATACAAGTGCTTGAACATATCAAATCATGCTGAATAATAAATATAATATAAATGACATAGTCTAAAACCTCAGGACTGATTATCGCACTACGTTGCGCAGTAGGGCGGAACCGAGTAAACAGGAAACGAGACTGTTCCCTAATCAATGTTTTGACATGTGTCGGGTCCATACAACGAACATATTTGCGATCATATACATGTACAACTCTGAATTGTACTTTGCTGAATTTATAAGCTTAAAATATCCGATAATTAGAAACTGCAGAGCTAAGAGTTCCTCCCGTTCCCCCATCCCAAATATCGTTTATGTATTGATACACACTAGAATTACTAACAAAACCGAACAGAACAGTTACTAGAGGACTCACAAAAATAACTGAAAGACCCAAACTTAAGAACAATATATAGGGTTGAATCACACCGTATTACCTCTGTTTATCTGCGGAAGAGAGAATATGGGGGAAGGGAAGGAACTCTTTCCAATGCAAACAGCCAAACACGATAAGTTTTCAACATTGCTGTCCAATCATCCAGATATTCGGACCGGTCCAGTGTATCTTCAAGTTCAAGACGATGGAGGAAGCCATAGAAAGAGCCAACAAGTCACAGTACGGTCTGGCTGCCTCCGTTTTCTCCAAGGACCTCGACAAGGTCATGGCCTTTACTAGCAGGGTCAAGGCCGGTACCGTCTGGTATGTCTGCCGATAACTTGATACAGGAGACATGCACGTTAAATAAATCATTTCATCTGTTTCTTCCTCTCAGATATGTTGAATACCATTATCATGAAACAACATGTCTATATATGTGAAATACTAGGCAAACGCTATATAATATACATAACTGTCATTGTAACAAGTAAATCCATGTGAACTGAAAATGAGTGAGAGTATGTTGGGAGTTTGGAACCTGAGGAAAATCTCGTCTTCATCTAAAACTTATGCACTACAAATGTGGCCGGTGGGGAGGGGAAATAACATGATACAGGGACTGGGACAGGGAAATCCATTCTCGCCGTGTATTTGTGAATTCATCGAAGTCGCTGTAAAATACGTCAAACGGACACGTTGTGTACAGCATCCGTTACGCAACCTGGGTATTTCTTGGTGGTGTTAACACGGAAAATAACCAACTATGGTCATCATTACAGGGTGAACTGTTACAACTGGCTGACCGCACAGGCACCGTTCGGGGGCTTCAAGCAGTCCGGGTTCGGCAGGGAACTGTGAGTTGACGTAAAGCTGCATATCATAGTCATCGGCGTCTCTCTCACTGATGTTGATCATGTGCGAAGTTCACCGAACCCTGGTGAACTGGTTTATCATGATGGCAGTTGAAACTTCCCTGGTCAGGGTCGGATCCAGTCTAAGTAAACTTAGTCTCGGTGTATTTCGTTACACTCCACTACTGAGTCTAACAAAACCTAGTAGAAGGTCAAGTCTGGTAATCTTTGAGCGACCAATGACCGGTCAATCAATAGCGAGACAGTTAAATAGATTTAACCAACCAGACAACGGCTATTATTTAGGGATCGGAGGGACTTTCGAAATATTCAGGTCACTGACACAGATCTCTCCACAAACAAAAATCCGCATAAAACACGGTTATTTGACCAGCAGTATATGCGCTTTTGGGTTTCTGTTGACATGGTTACCATTAGCTAATATTTTCGCAAGATAACATCCTTGAATATTGCCAAAAACACTATTTTCAGCGACTGTTTACTCACCGTTGTCATGGTTGTACGTAAGCCGTGTGCATCACCCGGAAGCGAGCGTACGCTAAATAGCATTCGGAATCGTTCGGGTACGAACCTTTTCGAGATAAAAAGCTCAAAAGGTATGGGCGAATGTGCACAAAGGTTACCTGATGCGACCTCCCATAAGGTTTTGTTGGACTCAGTGGTGGAGTGTAACGAAAATTAATGAGGATACGTTTACTTAGACTGGGGTCGGATCCAGGATTTTGGAGAATGGATGGGGGTACTCGTATATCATAAAGTCCAAAGGTAAGGTTAGGGATGGGAAGGAGTAGGGATCCGCCCCTTCTGACACTGTGGCCATTTTGTTAGCCCGTCCAAAACATTTTGTGTTTTGTACCGCTGACTGAAAGACAATCGGTCTCAGTATCACATGAGGGGTGAATACGAAACGATGAGTCACTTCCGAGCATCACATGAAAAGCATCCAGGTGACTTGTAGCTTATTCACAGCTATTCCCCTTTGCTTAACTTTCCAGCACACATACTTGAATCACACACAGGTACAGGTGCTGGGGTGCGGGGCTTCTGTACACTGGGTGGTGTAGGAGATTCTCATCCATGTAGGTTTAGCATGCCATAGTATTTAAAGGCGAGCTTCTGAACCTCTGGTACTCTGGTGTAAATAGGTTCCTTCTGTTTCAGGGGTGAATACGCTCTCCACGAATACACGGAAGTGAAAACGGTAGGCTTACTTTTTGTTTTCCTGCTTGTGTATTGTACCCACTGGTTGAGGCTGTGACCCTTCAAAGCAATGTAATATGACAGCCTGATGATGCAAAAAGTCTTCTGATGTAACAAGTCAGTCCATGATGTCTGCCCCATGTTCTCGTAGATTAAATAAGAACATAAAGCTATTAGTTTCTATATTTCGGCAAGTCGATTTGGTGGTAAATCACAGTGCAAATGTGGATTCATAATTGTGGAAAAAACTATCTGTTGTGAGAAAGACGAAAAGGTGTGTAGAACCGTTATCGTTGCTGTTTGACATGGACACCGAGCAAGCTCATAGAATAGGAAGAGACTGAAACTGCTCTCAGTGTTACAACATGCTGACGTGTTACAACATGCTGACGTGTTACAACATGCTGATGTGTTACAACCTGTTGACGTGTTACAACATGCTGACGTGTTACAACGTGCTGACGTGTTACAACATGCTGACGTGTTACAACATGCTGACGTGTTACAACGTGCTGACGTGTTACAACATGCTGACGTGTTACAACATGCTGACGTGTTACAACATGCTGATGTGTTACAACATGCTGACGTGTTACAACGTGCTGATGTGTTACAACGTGTTACAACATGCTGACGTGTTACAACATGCTGACGTGTTACAACATGCTGATGTGTTACAGGTTACAGTGAAGACGTCGTCGAAGATGTGAGGTGTCGAAGATGTCAGACGCTCAAGGGGTAGTTTGTCAACACCATGATCTACTGTAATCCCTCCACATCTTTACAGTTCAGGGCATTAGGTGTATTGTAATGAGAAACAAACTCTTGAGTCTCGTTAAACTGCAACTATGATAACGTCAGGGAGAACTCGATCTGTGCACACTTGATTAATTAGCACTACACAATCTGTCTACATCCATTACTCAGTGGCCATATTCCCAACCTGTGCACATACTTTCCTTCGAAGTCTCGTGATGATCTTCTGTAACGTAGTTGTAGGAAAAAACGTCATCCTCCGGGGCGCTGCTTGCATCACTTGGATTCATGAAAGCAAGCGGAATATTCCTCCTGAGATGAAATCAACAAAAATGAAATTGAGATTAACATGAGAATATGATTTTGTGCCCTTATAATGAAATGTGATTCAGCCAGATTGGTAGTGTACTGATGTTTCTGTCGGCTATGTTTGTATGGAATAAAGAGCAACTCGTGTTCAAGGCATTGATATCCATAGCAGCATCTTGGGATGTATGAATGACGTTGTAGTTGTACATGTTGTATTCTACTCAAACCAGTAAAACGTTCACAATTATTAATGGCGTGTCCGGTGTTGACTGTTTGCAGAATTAACTTTGGGTGTTCCGCCTGTTTTGCCCAAGTCTGAGAGGTTGTATTGTGTTGTTATGTATTCATAAGGCGGAGGGGGCGATGGGGAAGCGTAGTGGTCACAGCGTTCGCTTGTCACTCCGAAGACCCAGGTTCGATGTCGCGAAAGTGTACAATGTGTTAAGCCCATTTCTGTTGTCCACCGCCCTGATATTTCTGGAATATATAAAGCGGCGTAAAACCAAATTCACTCACTCACACATGTGGCGGAGGGAGAGTGACACGGTGGGAAAAGTCGTGTGCCTGAGACCTTCATTGGTGCCTGGAGTTGCTGACACAACTGGGAGACTGGCTTCCCCACAACAACTGTGGTTGGGCTGCATCCACCAGTGACGATCTGTCTCAACCAAAACACTAACTGTTCCTCTCGTACCGGGCATAAAATTAAACTCACTCACTCACCTCGTTGTGTAGGGGCTAGTATTGCATTGTACTGTTCCACCACAAACACTTCTTGTAGTGAGGATCTGAACATGATATGCTCATCTTAAGTCCAAATCAAACAGACAGCCGTCATGGTGAAGTATGTACAGGTATGTCTTCACTGGAGAGATTGTGGAACTGATTCGGTTTGATGGGATTACAAATATTTGAATGCTTAGTATATCTCATAAGAGCACGGCATTAATAGGCAGTACTGTGGTTGCCTGGCGGGGTTAGAGTAGAAATATTATACATCGCTGAAGACTCACTGAAGCTGAGTTCTCTATCCTGGACAGGATGTTTTATACATCACATGCAGATCAGATTTCAGTTACTGTCGCGATCGGACGACATCGAAAAGCTCAGCCGCCAGGACACACATTATCCAAGGACGTTGATAAAAATTGTAATGGTCTATCTCTAAATCTATGTACTTTACCGCTGATTAAGTAAATGCTGTGTCACACAATAGGTTCCGCCGTGGTTTGGTAGTGCTAACTACTAAACAATCCAGTGATCACCGAAGTTTCTGGTCCATGCCTGTGCCAGGGGTATGGAGGTAACTGCTCCTGGTCCATGCCTGTGCCAGGGGTATGGAGGTAACTGTTCCTGGTCCATGCCTGTACCAGGGGTATGGAGGTAACTGCTCCTGGTCCATGCCTGTGCCAGGGGTATGGAGGTAACTGCTCCTGGTATATGCCTGTGCCAGGGGTATGGAGGTAACTGTTCCTGGTCCATGCCTGTGCCAGGGGTATGGACGTAATTGCTCCTGTTACTGTAGTGTCAGCAGTCAAAGTGTGCATTTCATCCAAGTACCCCAGTGTCGCATCCTCTGAATGCACGATAAGACAGCAATGCGTCAGCCATTCTGCAATTCGGCAATATCATAAGCTGCTGATCAGCACCATGTTAGCCCTAATGGCAATTCATAGGTCTCCAGCAGTTAAAGCACGCCAACTGGGAACGACAAGGGTGACACCGTTAATGTGGTGTTGTGAGTCCACTTGCAGGATGAGCAGGTACCTAGTATCAGCTCCTTCAGTATAGGAGAGGGTTTGCTGATCCTCTTTCCCCCGTCACTGAACTCCTTACTCTCTTACAGTGCGTCTGACCGAAAAGCAAACCGGTGAATTGCATTCTAAATAGAACAGAAAGAAACATCAAATTCCCAATGAAACGCTGATAATAATCAAAACATCAGACCAACTCTGGGTTTTTTTTCCACATTTTATGTCCTAAAAATGAGAATGTTGGAGAAGCACGTGCACAGATGCCGACAAAGTCATTGATTCATTAACCTGTGCTGTCACCATGCTTTCTTGCACACCTGGCTGTCCATTTCTTTGTACCCATCCCTCGTTACAAATAGCGAACTGTCACACTTCTATGCTAGTTTGATAACATGTTTTTTTTCGTAGTTCTGTAAGGACCACTAAACTCAATATTTTCGTACTCTTTTTATCACTGCATATGAAAGACTTTTGGTTAGTCATAAACGAAACACCATTTATTTTTTTAAAAAAACTTGTGGTTAATTAATACCAAGCGCTTAAAAGTTGCTAAAAAGCCGTCTGCTTCTCTCTCGCCCGCAAACGAAACCGCAGACAGGTTACGTAACTCTGTCGCCAGAGCCCTACAGTGACGTCATAGAAGGAACGGTTTCCAGTTGAATGTATAGAAAATGTGTAGGAAGCCCGTCATTTTGCTGATTTCTCGACGTCACCAAGGACATGCCGAATGGTTGTGTTGTTCCTTGGGGTCGGGTGATGGTGTCACTATGCACAGATTTCCACCAGACTCCGTAGTTTGTGCTTAAATTGGTTGTTAGTGTGTGCGAAGTGAGCTTTGTGGAAGCCTGTGGTGTATACTAAATCGGATGGTTCGCCCCCTACCACGCTTCCAGGATAGAAAAAGGTGTTTAGGTTTCACGGAGTTTATAAAATTAAGTCTGCTTACTACACATTGCTGACCAAAAGTATTTTGCATGGATATAATGCTTTCTTCCTCGGAAACGAGGTTGTGGTCGAAGTGACAATATTATCGTAAGTAATATTATATTGACCCCTTATATTGACCGATTCCAAGAGTGAAATTGTTTTGTTATAAGCAATGTCATGTAAAATCCTAATGTCCATCAATAAAATACATATTTTACTACCAGTAGAAAGTAATTTTGATTTTGTAAGTCGTGAAAACAAACTTATAATTAAATAGCATTCATCCTCAGACAGGGCGCCGCCATTTTTGAAAATCCTGAAGTCACGGGCTAAAGTCCGTTAGAGTTATTGAGATTATGATTTGTTCAAGTTAGAAAATCAAAACTACATAAATATGTATTTGAATCCTTACCAAAAGGAGTTTGCATGACACAACCTATAAAATAACCTAAGCGAGGGCGGGGTCGAAGTGAAAATACTGCGCGATAAATTTCTTCACTTGCTAAATTTACTTGGTTTGTAACGTGTAACTACTTTTATTGGTAGTTAAATATGCATTTGAATCATGGCCAAAAGCATTTTGCATGACAAAACTTTTAACGTAAGGACTTCTTCCAAGGAAGCAAGGTGGGGGTCGAATATATTGACCTCCACCTCACTTCCAAGAGTGAAATTGTTATGTAATAAGCAATGTCATGTAAAATCCTATTGTCCATCAATAAAATACATATTATACTACCAGTAGAAAGTAATTGTCCTTTTGTAAGTCGGTGAAAACAAACTTAAATAGCATTCATCCCCAAGACAGGGCGCCGCCATTTTTGAAAATCGTCAAGTCAAATCCATTTGAACTAATGAGATTATGTATGGTTTGTTCTCATCACGTTAGAAAATCAAAACTACATAAATATGTATTTGAATCCTTACCAAAAGGAGTTTGCATCACACAACCTGTAAAATAACCTAAGCGAGGGCGGGGTCGAAGTGAAAATACTGCGCGATAAATTTCTTCACTTGCTAAATTTACTTGAGAATGAAGATTTTTATGGATATCAACTTCTTTATGAGAGAACACAACGTTTCGGAGTTAATGCTTACTCCTTCATCAGGTGATTGAGAAAGGGATACAGAGGTGTATTTATATGTACAGGTAAAACAATAACAAAGTAACAGGTGGAATGAGTTAACGAAAGCTAGTATAAACAAGCACTGATAGGAAGCCGATAGTTAAGATAACAATGATGGAAGCCAATGGTAATGCATTACAGTTGATTGGATATGTTTACATAACATGATTACATAACATGATTGGGGATAAGGGTGGAAGCCAATGGTGATACATTACGCATGATAGGATGATGTACATAACACACGATAGGGGGTGAGCATGTTTACATGAGGATTGGTGATGTACAAACACAAGTATGTACTCGGGTAGATAGGCTATACATGAATTACATAGATAGAATGTACACAGGTAGATGAGATTAATTTATCAATAAGTCCCAGGCACTTGGTAGGTACACTCCTTGGTCGCGGTTGATGGCTGGTTTCTGTCTCCGGATCTCGATGGCCTCTTGCAGTTTCCTTTGGCGCCAGTTGTTGTTGTTGGTAGATAGTATCCTAGTGTCCTCCCATCGAATTGAGTGTTCAGGGTTCTTGAGTATGTGTTCAGAGATGGCCGATTTCTGGTCGAGTTTCCTGACTGAGGTCTGATGTTCCTTCATTCTGGTGTTGATTGGTCTCAGCGTTTCTCCAATGTATAGGTCGCCACAGTTGCAAGGGATCTGGTAGATGCATCCTCTCGGGTTAGGGTGTTCACAGCTGGGTCCTTTACCGTTGGCTTTTAGGTAGGTCTTGATGGTCTTGCCACTGGAGAAGGTGACATCGATGCTGGCTTTGGTCTTGATGAGGCGTGATATTTGATGACTGATGGGGCCAAGGTAGGGTATGGTTACTCTGATGGGTGATGGAGAAGGTTTGGGGCGGGGTTCTCGGTCCTTAAGGGTCTTGTTGATGGTGGCTGTGACGAGCTGGGGAGGGTAACCGTTGAGTGTGGTGAATGTCTTTCTGAGGTGGTCCAGTTCATTGTTTAGGGCATCGGGGTGGCAGAGGGCTTTGGCACGTGTGGTAAGGGTGGCGATGATAGCTTGCTTGATCTGAGGGTGGTGGCAGGAGTTGTAGTGGATGTACTGGTCGGTGTGCGTCGGCTTGCGGTAAACTGAGGTTGTAAGTCCATCGTCTGTGGTGTGGAGGGATACATCAAGGAAGGGCAGGTGTTGGTTGGTCTCAGTCTCCATGGTGAACTTGATTCTTGGATGTTGGTCGTTGAGGTGGTTGAGGAGCTCATTGGGGTCGTTGTCATAGGCGATGGTGGTGAAGGTGTCGTCGACTTTGCGGTACCAACAGAGGGGCTGGAACGGAGCTGTGGAGAGGGCTGCTTCCTCGAAGGAGGTCATGAAGATTTCTGTAATGAGAGGAGAAAGAGGTGAGCCCATGGGGAGACCGTGGATCTGCTTGTATATCTTACCATTGAATGTGAAGTAGGAGGTGTCAAAGCAGCTGCGGGCGAGGTTGATGATGCTGTCTATGGTGAGCTGGGTGTCCAAGTCATCTATCCGGTTGGCTAACTTGCTGCGAAGGATGTCCAGGGCTTCTTCTAGTGGGATGTTGGTGAAGAGGTCCACGACGTCGTAGCTGACCATGGTGCCTGTGGGGTTGGATTCTTTCAGCTGGTTGACAAAGGATGAAGAGTCGCTGATGTAGGACTTGCCATCTTTGCCAAGTGGAGCGAGGAGACGTGTGAGGAACTGGGCGGTGTTGTAGAAGAGGATGCATCTACCAGATCCCTTGCAACTGTGGCGACCTATACATTGGAGAAACGCTGAGACCAATCAACACCAGAATGAAGGAACATCAGACCTCAGTCAGGAAACTCGACCAGAAATCGGCCATCTCTGAACACATACTCAAGAACCCTGAACACTCAATTCGATGGGAGGACACTAGGATACTATCTACCAACAACAACAACTGGCGCCAAAGGAAACTGCAAGAGGCCATCGAGATCCGGAGACAGAAACCAGCCATCAACCGCGACCAAGGAGTGTACCTACCAAGTGCCTGGGACTTATTGATAAATTAATCTCATCTACCTGTGTACATTCTATCTATGTAATTCATGTATAGCCTATCTACCCGAGTACATACTTGTGTTTGTACATCACCAATCCTCATGTAAACATGCTCACCCCCTATCGTGTGTTATGTACATCATCCTATCATGCGTAATGTATCACCATTGGCTTCCACCCTTATCCCCAATCATGTTATGTAATCATGTTATGTAAACATATCCAATCAACTGTAATGCATTACCATTGGCTTCCATCATTGTTATCTTAACTATCGGCTTCCTATCAGTGCTTGTTTATACTAGCTTTCGTTAACTCATTCCACTTGTTACTTTGTTATTGTTTTACCTGTACATATAAATACACCTCTGTATCCCTTTCTCAATCACCTGATGAAGGAGTAAGCATTAACTCCGAAACGTTGTGTTCTCTCATAAAGAAGTTGATATCCATAAAAATCTTCATTCTTATGTATTTTCACTTCTAAATGACATTCAAAGACTTAAATTTACTTGGTTTGTAACGTTCACTCACCAGTATGTAGACACTTGTCAATATACGTCTTTATACTTGGTCTCATAATCCTAATTACTTTATAATCATACTTGTATGCATTTTGAAACTTAATAAAAAGAAGCGATCTGCGAATGTATAACAGGAATGTAGTATGTAGACATTTCATAGTTTTCCTGTAAGAATCATAAATCGCACGCACACCCTAGTGTATGTCGTCTGCATCATTACACTTAACGACGGAAACAGCGATTCTGTTGAAAGCTTCGACAACTTATTAAAAACAAAAATGCAAATATTACAATTAACGTTATAGGAGCAATGTCAGGCTATTACCTTCTTCGAGGAATGTATCCATCAATACCCACAAAAACAAGTGATCTATAATTCATCTGCAGATTTCCCAAGTGATGTGTCTTTTAACAGTCTAATATACGAAAACGTGATGCATCGTTTCAGGTTTTTCACATGGCTGTATAGTTTCTTTGGCTACCCAAGATAGCACACCTGGCAACTAATTGCATAATGTGCGTCATTCTTTTTAAAAAGTTATTTAGTTAGCCAATAATGAGCAATCAATGTATTGGCGGTTAATCCTTTGAAAGAAGGGTGTTGTTTCATATACAAACAGACACGACAGAGTGTATTCAGTATAGATTAGTAAATGTACATACATAAACACCACCTTTTGACAAATCCCTCATTTAAATCCCCATAAAACTAATTAATCAATCAGCGTGTTAATCCTTTGATCGATCCAGACAAAAGAAATGCCAAACGGGGTCCTTTGTCGGGTAATCTAAGTGGCGTTGCCACTAATTATATCTGTTATAAATTCATTAACTGAGCATCAAGTGAATGATAACAAATAACGTGTAGGTTTGTATCACCTAACACGGATTACAACCTAGCGACACCTGAGTGATTTTGACAGAATCGTCTGTGAAAACAAGGGTTGTAACTCGAAAACTAAGCAAAGCAGGAGACAAAACTAAGTGATAGTAAATTGTGAGAACATATAGCTTTCATTTTTCTCAACAGCTTTCGCGATTTCAGGTTTGTACAAACCTGTAGACGAAATAGTTTAACCCCTGAAATGTAGATGAATACTGCACAGACCCTCATTTCTATACCCACTATTACGTCACGGAGACGCGCCGCTCTGATTGGTTGAAATTTCGTTTGCGGCTGAGAATTGTGCACTTTTGACAAAAAGGTCGATTTAAGGTAATTAAAGATCGAAATGAGCAGTTTTAATGACAGGGTTTCATTTATAACGATGTCAGCAAGTGATTTTGCATTTGTACCCTATTACCGTATATGTGATCTTTAAGTTCTGCAAAAAACTCGCAGAGTTGAATTAGGTGAGATCCATCTGCTCACACAGAGCTGAGACTTCAGACTGACTGTCATCCACCCGTTTCTTCTTAGGATGTTCTTAGAATTCCATTGCATATACTGTATCTGCTGCAGTATGTGCTAGTTCCTGAACACAAGTACCACTCACAGAAGTAGGGGCTCCTCCATTTTGCGAGCACACCACTAGCCAATTCCAATACATTTGTGAAAAAGGAATGATGAAACATTTTCAGAGGAATGGAATAAATAGTCACATTTTCCCATATCTTCTCTTCATCATCGATTTCCTCCTTGGTTTCATTATTTGCTTTTCGTCAATCGTGTAAATCCAATATCCCCTGTTGTTTTGAATGGTATATATTTATGACAGCGGCTTGTATTGACAGGGTAAAGGACCTTGCTGCTCCCGTAAAAGGACACTCCACGTTAAACAACTACCGTCTCGAGTTCTCGAGGGTCATCACAAACCGTCCTCACATGTTAATTTATGACGCACTGAAATTAATAAAATCATCTTCAATAGATGTTCAGCATGCTGACAAAATGTTATGACAATTTACGAAATAATGACATGTTCATAGCTCACCATACTTCCAGTGTATCTAGATGTACGTCACATCTAACCAACTCACTCACTAATGTTATAACCTTTATCTCCCCGCTGTTTCCCTAGTAGTTCCACGAGATACGTTACGTACGAGATGAGCCCCTGTCCCAGTTTCCGCCAAGCTGTGTTAAGAATACATGATGAAGTTCCGTTGTTCTGTCAGAAAGTGACAGACCCACTGCTGATTAATGCTCACGAAATAATAGGAAGGGCAAAATATGGAACAATCTGGAAATCTGGCCAGTTAGCTCAGAAAGTTCAGTTCTCGTATAAGGGTCACGAGTTTTATTTCTCCAGCGTGTCAGAAGCTATGCCGGGAAGTAAAAGGTGGTCCCCCAACCATGTCCTCAGCTCCCCCCTCACACACACATACACTCCCCTTCTCTCTCTCCCCGCCCCTCCATCAACCTTATTGCGACGGCGTCATCACTGCCAGGTACACAGGAACCAGTTCTAGTGGTAATTACGAGTCCTTTGCAAAAGCGACTAGAGACAGTTTCATATCTGACTTGTAAATTTCGTACCTGGAGCAAATGATGATACTTCATTCATTCCGAATGCAAGATGATAGCTGAAGAGATCCGTCGA
Source organism: Haliotis asinina (assembly GCF_037392515.1). NCBI lineage: Eukaryota > Metazoa > Mollusca > Gastropoda > Lepetellida > Haliotidae > Haliotis > Haliotis asinina. The sequence continues at coordinate 85,875,190 of NC_090282.1, read as the reverse complement.
GGTTCCTCGAGGAGTGTTACATAGCGCGTGGAATACTTGGGTATTATAATTTATGGAAATGTCAGACCTTCAAAGGACGTGTTGAAGTGAGCGCTCTGGTGTACTGCCGTCAGTAGTATGATCCGCTCCAAGTGCAGGATGTCTCTGCCACAACCCCCAGCTGCAGCCATACGGAACCCTCACATCGCATTCACTAAGGTACGTGATACATATGGAACCCTCACATCATAGTTAGTAAGGTACGTGATACTGTACGGAACCCTCACATCACATTTAAAAGGTACGTGATACATATGGAACCCTCACATCACATTTACTAAGGTACGTGATACATACGGAACCCTCACATCACATTTACTAAGGTACGTGATACATACGGAACCCTCACATCACATTTACTAAGGTACGTGATACATACGGAACCCTGCGTATGCACACGGAACTTCTTGTAGATAATATATGTGTAGCCAATATAGACAAGTAGTAATGATCTGTCCTGTGATCGTGTTCGGAGTCATATAGATGTGTGTGCTTCATCGTAATTGTGCATTGCCAAGTTATGTTTGTAAACCAAGATATTTTCAAAGTGTCATTGTAAATGTTAAGATGTGACTGGCTTGTATTCTGTGATATTCTGGTACAGTCATGTTATTTACGATCCGTGTATGTATTCTACCGCACCTGGATCTGTAACATGTGACCTTTGAACTTATCCAGTTCAGTTCTTAATGGCATGAAACGTCACATGGCCAGATTTAGGCCCATGCTGCCATGGTGCTTCCATTTGTAAACAGCGTACGACACCACAGACGATGATTCGGCCATGATGTCGACTCCATCTCAAACTCACCTGTCTGTGACGTGGTGTTAGTGGTGGACAGCGGAGTTGTTCTTAAACGACAACGAATAGTGCTCCTGGATATGTTTACAGTGTTAGTGTGCAGTGTTCTGTATGATGATTTTGCTGCTTTAAGTTACGTGACGCAGTGTTAATCATTTCGGACTATTAAGGGGTCTGGGACGAGCTGGTCGATGTGCATATTCGACAGACCCATAGGCTTTAAATCTCTGCCACAGCCCACCACCAGCACTCGCATACAAGCGGACGGCAACCTGCCGCTGAGTTTGACCAGATTCACTGCTGGGACACAATATATTTCATATTCAGGTGGCCAGTTTACGCAGGCAACATCTGTTATAAATGCCTCCTTAAAACACACAGTGTACAATGACTTGAAAAAGACAATAGAGTTAAAGCCACACATGCCATAAAATTTTAATGTTCCATTGTAATACAGACCGTCTATTGTTACCGAAATGTGAGCTATTTTCATCCTGTTTGGAAAGTTTCGGGGTCGGGTCGCTGCGTCGTGTTGTGATCCCTATGATGTTTATTACTCCTTGGATGGTTCTCTCAGGTCTTCCTATGTCAGGAGTGTTTACATTTTACGTGGTTTAGTCAAACGCTGGCCATTCTTAAAGTACCCGATTAATTGGACACAGATTAGCTGATCGATCTATCGGGGTTTACCAACGATTGCAGTAGCGGAATATAATGATGTCTTGTTTCCAAGGCGGTGACAACCCCATTTCTTAAGCGATGTCAACCCTATCTCCAAGACTATGTCAACCCTGTCTCCAAGACTATGTTAACCCTATCTCCAAGACTATGTCAACACTGTCTCCAAGACCATGTCAACCCTATCTCCAAGGCATAGTCTTGGAAACGGATCTTATGATGTCACCGATGTACACCTGTAACCTCTGCCCCCCGGACACCACTGGCTGACTAGAAAATGTAACAAGATTCGTCCACCCGGGTATGAAAGACTCAAAGGTCCAGGCATCGTAACACGCCCACCAGGGCATGAACGGCCGACAAGTAATGGTGCCAAAATGTGGCCAACATGCTATGAGCGGCCCTCTAGTCCAAGCGTCATGACTTCCCACCTGGGCATGAACGGCCGACAAGTAATGGTGCCAAAATGTGGCCAACATGCTATGAGCGGCCCTCTAGTCCAAGCGTCATGACTTCCCACCAGGGCATGGACGGCCGACAAGTAATGGTGCCAAAATGTGGCCAACATGCTATGAGCGGCCCTCTAGTCCAAGCGTCATGACTTCCCACCAGGGCATGGACGGCCGACAAGTAATGGTGCCAAAATGTAGCCAACATGCTATGAGCGGCCCTCTAGTCCAAGCGTCATGACTTCCCACCAGGGCATGAGCGACCCTCTAGTCGGAAGCAGTAATAAAATCTACAACATGAGCGGTTTAAATCTTGTTCTCTGTGTCACTCCATGTGACTGTATTCACACGTGGCACAGGCACGTGACCCATCCATCGGACCTAACATGGTCACGTCGCATTTGTAACCTTTTTGCACTTTTTCGCTTCTGAGCAAAAGGTTCGCCCAATGTATTCTGTTCTATTCATTTTGTTTTCAAATTTGTTTTATCTCCCCTTTACTACTTTGTTGAACAAAGAATTAACGTACGCAATGTGTTGTAGAGTAGGTTTATAAAAAGCATACACCGAAGGTCAACAACACAATGTATGAGACTTGTTAACAGGACCTGAAAAATGTGTTCTCTTTATATTTCCAGATATTCATCAACAATGAATTTGTCAGCTCAGCCAGCGGCAAGTTATTCTCAGTAACTAACCCGGCAACGGAGGAGAAGATTGTCGACATAGAGGAGGGAGAGAAAGTGATCTGATTTTCCTTTTGTTTAAAAGCTTACGTGGTACATGCGAAATTGAGTAGGCAGTCACCCTACAGATGACATCCTTACTATGTCAGTGTTGCAGGGCGTGACGTCATCTCACAGACAGTATCCTTAGTACAGATGGGATCCTTACCATGACAGTATACGAGGTGGTTGACACGTCATCGGTACCCAACTACACAAACCAATGCTCATACTGTTAATCACTGGGTTGTCCAGACTCGATTATTTACAGACCGCCGCAATATAGCTGAAATACTGCTGAGTAAAGCTAAACTCACTCACTCGGTGTAGCAGGGTGTTGCCTAGTCAGCGTATCAGGACTTTGAGACATCCTCGCATTGAGACAACATTTTAAGTCACGTGAAAAAGGCATTGTAAATGCACCTACGCATTTTAAATCTTGTTATCAATGTCCATGCTTGGAATCTCCCTACAGCGGGCACCACTTTAATGATGCTCAGTGGCGGTTTCAGTACGTATATATACGTATGAGCAATGGCGGTTTATGTACGTATATATCACATTTGAGCAATGGCGGTTTATGTACGTATATATCACATTTGAGCACTGTAAAGTTCGGAAATGTTGTCTATGAACGAGGGAGTGTGACACGTGCCAGGACATATCTGGCCATGTGGACGAGCTGTAGGACCAAGAATCTGAAGTTTCGTGTCTCATAATCCCACCACGTATTCGGCAGGGTGTCAAAACTTGCCAACCTAGTTTCAAACACGGGTCCTTAGCTTAATAAGAAATCTAGCTTCAGTTATAATATTAAACACATTTGTCGAGGATTTGGAGATTAGTGATACATGTTGTAGTTGATGTTTCATAGGCCGATGTTGACAAAGCTGTTGCTGCAGCTAAAGGCGCGTTAGAGTTCGGATCCCCATGGCAGACCATGGACGCCAGCAAGAGAGGTCGCCTCCTAGATAAACTGGCGGAACTTCTAGAGCGGGATGCAGCATATATTGCTGTAAGTGCCCTATCTTGATATCTAACGTAGATCTAATGCCACCTTGTGCAGCGTGTCAGCTGTATACGTGTCTCGATGACGTGTTAAGATGATGGTGCCATAAACGTCATGAAATCCTAATGGAATACGTGAGTATATAATTATTGTTCCACTAAATGGTTGAACACACAGCTTCATCTTTCATTGTTTGACTTATTGTTATTTATCTTTCGCCGCTTGATACCCTTGTCAGAGCTTGGAGGTGGTCAACAGCGGCAAGACATACCGCGAGGCCTTCTTTGTCGACGTCTTGAGCAGTGTGAGGGTACTACGGTATTTTGCAGGGTTTGCAGACAAGATTTCTGGCAAAACGATCCCCATAGGTAAGGCACCTTGGTCCCCTGTCAAATAACAGTGAATGTCATCAGCAAGAGCAGTACATCCATAATTAGTCGGAATGTAGGACAGTAGATATTTCGCTTACCCTACACCATGCTGTAACATGAGGAAGTGTTATAAGCTTGCTTGTCAGGAATATCTGTTAAGCGCCTGTCGACTTTGACAGGGTTAACTTTGTTGAAGCATCGTTGTGTTGTCCAAACTTACTTGATCTTTCCATCCTTCGGTACTCCTATCACTTGACCCTTAAAATGTGTTATACAAACAATCTATTAGTACATTTAATGCCGATATTTGTCTCTGTTTTTATAAATCGACGCTGTCGCGTTACACGTGTGGAAATCACGTCCAAATCATAAATACAATTCCGTGTGCTTATGTCTTTGCCTTAAAATATATTGTACACACTTGTTGAATTGAAGTTGCAAAGTAAATGCATTTGTTATACGTTAGCAATGGAACAGCCGCTTTCCTCTGATCTCCCGTATGGCCTTACAATGCCTTACAATGCCACGCACCTGTGGACATTAGGGTAACAAGTAGTCTTCAGCAGCCCATGCTTGCCATAAAAGGCGACTATGCTTGTCGTAAGAGGCGACGAACGGGATCGGGTGGTCAGACTCGCAGACATGGTTGACACATGTCTAAGTATCCTAGTTGCTTAGACCGATCCACATGTTGTTGATCACTGGTTTGTCTGGTCCAGACGCGATTATTTACAGACCGCCGCCATATAGCTGGAATATTGCTGAGTGCGGCGTTAAACAACAAACTAACCTAATACCGTGGGACTGAGACGATCGCCCCACCCTTCATGACAGATTTCGTGGTTGTCATGTGTACACATGTTTATATAATGACGTGTCAACGTTAACTGTTTATCTTCCAGATGGGGAATACTTCTGTTACACACGACATGAACCAGTTGGCGTTGTGGGGCAGATCATACCGGTAAATCAGTACTTTCAGCCAGGTGACATATAACCTGTCAAAATATTATCGCAGTTGATAAGTATGATAACAATGTCAAAAGTACATATAACCTTTACCTTTACATTTAACCTTCCTCTCCAAGACACAGGCCTGTGAATAACGTTCTCCCACGCGTCTATAAGCACACTGACGTCCATCACTATGGAAAATGTTAAACCTGGACTTTTCCATCAAACCAAAGGTCTGTGGACATGATTTCGGCATCATAATCGGCGAGCTTGTCGATGACGTTGTGTCAGGATAGGTCGTATGGCGGACGTCGTGGTCTGATCCCGTGTATGACGTAAAGGTTGTCGAACTGTGTTGGGTTGAATACGGCGATGGTCCGGTCAGTCATCACTGCAGTCTGAAACCTGTAACGAAGATGGGTCACCCTTATCCATCTGTCCTGTCTTGGCGTTGTTACACGTGGACGTCCAGAACGAGGCCGATCGATGACGTCATCAGTGTTCTGGTAGCGTCTCACTGGTGAAGAAATACTGAGACACTCCCCCAAGATCACCCCAATGGTCTCATGACGTTGTGCAGACGTTAGCCTTGGCATGCTATGCGTTTCAATAGCCATTAAATGTTTTGAACGATCGCAAGGGCAGGGGTTGAGCTTTATAAAATGACAGAATTGTGTGGCATTCATTTGCTTTGTTTCACTTTCCCGGAATGCACGTGCAACAACGTATTGCACGTCTCAAGGACGAAGCCACTGACGTCACGGAACGTGGCGCGTCCATGCATATTGTATTCATGTCACTAATGAGAATAAATCCCTTTGTGCCGTGTGTCTACACAGGTTTGATAAATTTAGATTAATTTTTAATGCGCAGTTTCTTTATGTGCCTAGTATATAAGGCGTTAAGACGTTACAAAATAGTCACTAAACACTCTTGCATTGTGTCAGTCATGAAGCCAATGCGACTAAGGACACAATGCGTCTAAATTAATTAGAAGGAGGAAAGATTTCAAGTGGATCTTGTATTGTTTTCAGTGGAACTTCCCTGTACCAATGATGGTATACAAAATAGCCCCCGCGCTGGCGTGTGGAAACACGGTCGTGCTGAAGCCGGCGGAACAGACGCCGTTGTCAGCGTTATACGTAGCGTCTCTTATCAAGGAGGTAATACATATGACTATCATGGTGTGTATCAAAACTGATTATCTCTCGCAGAGAGGACGCACAGGAGCTAATATAAATACTGATTGTATTTACTCATGAAACACTGAATACAACTTAAATATGTTTGATTGACAAGAATTGTCACATAGTAGTTAAATGTGTTGTGCACAATCGCTACCGACTTAAACGTTTGTAGTTAGACAGCGATACATGTGACTGCTAGAAACATGTCATGGAGCGAGTGAGTGAGTTAATATTCCAGCTATTTGGCGGCGATCTGTAAATAATTGAGATGGACCAAGTGTCACCGCCCCATACAGTTTCACATATCGTAGCCATATTGGGAATCGGACCCTGGACAATCGGATGAACTTCAAACGTTTAATTCACTAAGCTAATCAGAGACAAACACATCGTCCCACCTGAGTCTGCACAGATATTGATGGGACTGGAATCTGTGCTCTCTATCTTGTGTCCCCTTTGCATGTTTAGCTTACTATATTTAGCCCCGAAGGGGTAGGGAAACATGAAATGTACCTCGCTTGTAAGTGGGGCACAATGAAATGTACCTCGCTTGTAAGTGGGGCACAATGGAATGTACCTCGCTTGTAAGTGGAGCACAATGAAAATAATAGAAAAGCGCATAGTCAATCAGAAAACAACATTTATATGTTAGGTAAGATAAACATACACACGCGCACGCGCGCGCGCGCACGCACACACACATATAAAGATTTGACCTTCGCTCTGCAGGCTGGATTCCCGCCTGGCGTCGTCAACATCGTCCCTGGGTTCGGTCCCACCGCGGGTGCCGCCATCGCCTCCCACCCCGACATCAGCAAGGTGTGCTTCACGGGATCTGTTGAGGTGAGAATAGATCAATGACTAACTGACGAGTCACAATGACCCGGCTTCGAACCCGTACTGCCATGACCAAGTCCTCTCGTCCCAGACACAGTCATGGTATGTCACGCCCTGTCGTGAGGTGACCAACTCCTCTCGTCCCTGACACAGTCATGGTATGTCACGCCCTGTCGTGAGGTGACCGACTCCTCTCGTCCCTGACACAGTCATGGTATGTCACGCCCTGTCGTGAGGTGACCAACTCCTCTCGTCCCTGACACAGTCATGGTATGTCACGCCCTGTCGTGAGGTGACCAACTCCTCTCGTCCCAGACACAGTCATGGTATGTCACGCCCTGTCGTGAGGTGACCAACTGTTCATGCATAAAATGGGAAATGGAAAATGATCATTTTGTTTGAATAATATCCATTAAATCTTTCTAAATATTTGTATTTTTAAAGTGTACTTGAAAAAAGAAACAAATACATATTCACCATTTGAATATAAAGAAATAATGATCAATAGCGCTAATGTATCAAAGATAAGCAGTAATTACATGCAAACAGATATTGACATTGCACTGGCTGTGTCAGTTTCAATCCTTCCCATGTTTATTTGTCAAGTGAATTAGATTTGTACAGCCCTAGAACCCAATGACTTCCTTCATCAGGTTGGTCGCCAAGTGATGACGATGGGTGCACAGTCCAACCTGAAGCGTCTAAATCTTGAGCTTGGAGGCAAGAGCCCGATAGTAGTGTTTGAAGACTCGGATAGTGAGTAGATTTATGTATAGAACATAGAGTATCAAACAGACACAAGGGTAGCTACACACATGGAACTTTAAGTATCCCCTGTATCAATGAAATGAGGTTTTCAACACGTACATAAAACTTCTCTGGGAGACCATGATGGCAGCCTTCTGTTCAACTGAAATGGCAGTCAATGCCATTCCTCGTATAAAGCAGCTTCCAGCTGAGCCAGGTTCTGTACAGGAGGATTCTTTGTTGCACCCGACGACCAGTCATGTCCACGATATCCCCTGAAGGGTTCGAATCAGGGCTCAGTTAATACTGAGATGTGTCTAGACGGACGTTTAGACAAGCAGCTAGGATAGTGAGTTAGTCATTCAGGCGAGATATTCAGTAGACAACATCTGCAGTGCGCTGTCACACGTGACACAGGCCTGTGAATCTGCAGGTCAAGTAAAATATCCATAAACTATTCAGGTGATGAATAGACAAGATGCAGTCCTCGGCCAACTTTGCAAATTCAATAGGAACTTGGAAAATCCCAACAGTGTACTTTCCACTTCCACCGACACCAGTATAGCAGTGATATCTCTTCTGTTTTAACAGTGGACTATGCCATTGAGAAATGCCACCACGCTCTGTTCTTCAACGCCGGCCAGTGCTGTATGGCGGGGTCAAGGACGTATGTACAAGAAGACATCTATGACGAATTCGTGCAGCGGAGTGTGAACAGAGCCAACACAAGGATAGTTGGAGACCCCATGGATCCCGCCACAGAATCTGGACCACAGGTAAACCTGGGTAGTTGTGGATCTCAGGGACGTGGCCACAAATCGAAGAACATAAGTAACCTGGTAACATATGGGCCTCCTGGACGTGGCCATCGATCGATGGACACAAGTAAGCTCGGTGACCTCCTGGACGTGGCCATCGATCGATGGACACAAGTAAGCTCGGTGACCTCCTGGACGTGGCCATCGATCGATGGACACAAGTAAGCTCGGTGACTTCCTGGACGTGGCCATCGATTGATGGACACAAGTAAGCTCGGTGACCTCATGGACGTGGCCATCGATCGATGGACACAAGTAAGCTCGGTGACCTCCTGGACGTGGCCATCGATCGATGGACACAAGTAAGCTCGGTGACCTCCTGGACGTGGCCATCGATCGATGGACACAAGTAAGCTCGGTGACCTCATGGACGTGGCTGATGGTAGAAATGTTTCACATAACAAATGTCTCGTTATGTTGTCGCACCTATTTCTTTCCATACCATATATTGGATTGATAATTTGACCGTGACATTTTTCTTCCTATACGCCCAACAACGACATCAAGCGGCGCCGATCTGCTTCGACAGTAATTAGTTGTCTACATTTATAAAAACTGACCTACTTCTCAAGTCATAAATACAAAATGTAAACTACAGCTTTCCAATTATCAATGCGTGTATCAATAAGCAGCATATACTATTTGTACATATTTCAAGACTAAGGACTGGTACCTCTTCAAAACTTGAAACTAGTGTTATTCGTGTTTCTGTCACAGTTAGACGAAGCGCAGTTTAAGAAGATCCTGGATATCATAGACTCCGGCGTCAGGGAAGGTGCCACGCTTCTCTGTGGGGGACAGCGTCACGGCGACAGGGGCTACTTCATCAAACCGACCGTCTTCAGCGACGTCACAGAGGACATGAGCATTGGCAGAGATGAGGTGTGTAGTCAGTGACTAACCTGGGTGATTTTGAACCATTGTTCTAAACATACCAAGCAACGTCATAAAACCAGGTTGATCGGGTTCTGCTTGGTTGACGCGTGTCACCGTACTCCGGGATCCTTTAGCTGAGGGTTGACAATAGTTCAACTACAGGCACCACTTAAATAAATGTACAAGACTGCAACCCACAGGCGATGCCCGACCCGTAGACGGGTACAGTAGTGGGAGGGGAACATAAACAAACATCAGCCCACGGGCCCTGAGAGACCAGTGAACAACGTATTTATCTTACTGAACACCTCAGTGTTAATTTTGAACTGTTTGAAGCATGGTTTTCGTATCGTATGTTTCAGTCAAACTATGTGAATCAAACAATTAGAATCTTGCATTTTGCTGTTTTTCTGGCAGGTATTATCTTAGTGAAGTCTCCGCGGTGTACTTGCCGCTCTAGTTAAGTCACAGGGACAGTAAATGAGCGTTATGTCAAAATTTATTTATTGGAATGCGAGGCAAATCTTTTCATCGCCATCGCTAGATTTTGAAGACGACACAAGAAAAACATATTTAGAGTTATCTCCCTTCAATCAATTTGCATTCGAAGAAACATCCGCAGTAATTTCCCTGCATCATGCGTGATTCAATGTTATTCGACATAAAGAAGTACTACTACGAAGTACCGAATGAGTTGTCATTGGCAACGGGGTACACTGAAATGTACCTGGCTTGTAAGTGGGGGTACATTGAAAGTAATAGAGGAACGCATAGCCAATCGGAAAACGGCATTTCTGTGTGAGGTAAGACAAATACCGGCACACATTACTGCATGAAAACTGGCTTTGACCAGGGGTCAGACGAGAAAGACCGATAAGGCAAATTGTGCCCTGAAAGACACCCGATTTACCTGAAAAATGTGTGCTTTGACAATCATTTGTTTGTTTTGACAAGCAGATATTTGGACCCGTACAGTGCATAATGAAATTCAAAACTCTGGATGAAGTCATCGCGAAAGCCAATTCTTCCCATTACGGCATTGCTGCCGCAATATTCACCTCTGACATCGACAAGATTATGCTCTTTACAAGCAGGGTCAAGGCCGGAACAGTGTGGTAGGCTACATAATTAGTGATATAATATAACAATTATATAATTTTTCATCTTTATACTTTCGTCTCATACGTCAAATTAACGTTTGCAATCTAAATTTAGAGGGTGCTCACTGACCAACATATGTCATATGTGGGATTTCACTTTCTTAGTAAAGTACAATTCTAGTACATTTTGGGTTGAGTCCCATCCGGGATTCGAACCTGCTCCCCCAGAGTCAGGCACCTAATCACCAGCACACAAAGTCAGCCGCCTAGCCCGCTCAGCCAACGCGACTACTAGAATTTGTACTTTACTAAGAAAGTGAAATCCCAAATATGACATATGTTGCATTTGACCACTTTCTAAATGGCATCGTGTAATCATACTCACTGACCATTATGAATGTTAACTTCCCACTAAAGGCACACTGTCCTCACAGGAACTGTGTTGTGTGTGAGATATTATGTCACATGAACTGTGGACATCTGGGCTCGATTGTGTGTGTGGAGTTACCAACTGCTGGACCACAATAGTGTAGTATATCGGGATTGTGCTATCATAGGACTATCAGCGCAGTTCGAATCTGGATTGTCTGCATTACCACATGTTTTACATTCTACAATGAGTCGTTAGGTACATGAACCAACGTGGTTTTCTGCAGGGTGAACTGCTACAACTGGTTGACCCCGCAGACGTCGTTTGGAGGTGTGAAACAGTCGGGCATGGGCAGAGAACTGTGAGTACTCCCTAACAACATCCGTGAACCTCGCATATTTCTGTCCACACTCGCAGTTTGTGATATCACGTGATGTACTGTTTAGCTTGGAACCAAACTCCCCTTCCTCGTTCTAACTGCATCTACAACTGATATGTGAACATGTACATACAGAAGCAATAATGACCCACTTTCCGTGTTTCAGGGGAGAATGTGCCATCAGAGAATACACAGAAGTAAAGACGGTGAGACCTGGCCACACATGTGGCACTCCGTATATCTTGTTGTAGCCACCTGCAGGTCCAGTGTGCATCACGCCGATATGACATGTTATAGTTAACAACTTCTTATTTGTAAAGCCATGGTCTATTCGTTCCCCGTCATCAGTTGCATGTTATGTTAGCGCGTTGATATGCATGAGCAGCCGGGCAAAAGAAAGTGTACACTTGACAATTAGTTGTAACAAAAGCAAGCTTACGGACGTTGTCGAGGTGTTTATATACCGAAAACATTCGCTGAAAATACACTATGGATAATCGAGTAAAATACAATTTCCTTCTATTCCACGGCTGTCAATATATACAATGTATGTGGTTTTCCATGACTCGCTGTAGCGCCTACAAAGACGGAAACGTCTCAAGGCTTACCGCCGTCAGCGTAAGAGTGAATATGGTTTGACGTCGCTTTCAGTAATACTCCAACAACATCACGGGGTGGGGTGCGGGTGGGGGTGCACCAGAAATTGGCTTCATATATTGTACCCATGAGGGAATCGAACACAGGTCTTCGGCTTGACGAGCGAACGCTTGAACCACCACACTAACCCCTCTCCAAGGGTATAACGGCGATGTCCAATAGAATCCTGATGTGTATTTGTCCCAGTGGAACACATCTGAATGCAGGCGAAGTTCATATCTGGAGGGGAATTCAGAGATCGGGTGATCTTTGACAGTATTTCAGAAACCCACCCGCCCCCTGTGTGTAATATAGTGTTGGTTTTTCAGGTGACGATGAAGGCTCCGGCGAAAGTTTGAGACGTCATCGGCAAGGTGAACCCTCATGGCGCCCTCCCTCCCTTATATGCCTGTTACTTGTACATACCCTCCTTCCTTGTATGCCTGTTACTTTCCGGTAGCAGTATATAGTCAGGTATTTACAGAAGTCTGACATCATTGTGTATATTCATATTGAAAGTAAAACATCTACACAGAACAACAGCTTTCCGTAGTACTACTCTCCAGACAGAAACGAATTATGTTTTAAGTGCACGTAGCAGATATTTACTATCTACATTACTGTAGCTTATCAGCAGTGCATTGCATCCACTCAAAACGATGACAGTGTTTATATAACGAGTCTTAGGTCAGGATGACCCAGCCAGGAAACCCAACAAGGTTTTGCAGGTCATCTAAGGTCACGCAGGTACCGTGACGACCATAAACAGCCGCTGTCTAATACGCTTAATGCAGGTATATATCACTGGTATGTCAATGTGATCATTCAGCTATAGCTATATATACCTGCATTCTTAGAGAGTTGTTTACATGCGGTCACCGACCCACAGCCGTGATGTTTCCACCGAAGGCTGTTCACGAGTTAACATACCTGTCTGTATTTTTGGGCATGACGGACTACACACATACCTGTGGCTATTATCTTTAATGTGAACAAAGAGACAGGTAATGCCACGTGACTAAGAGTTTCTGCCATGTTTCTTTATCCTGCAGTATACCAGGAATGTCATTGTGAAGGAATTCTCCTACCGTGCTTCCTGCATCGGGTGGTTTAGACTCGCTTGATCGGGTGTAACTGTACCCCAACAGTGGATGTTACTCCAAACAGATGCACTGTGCCGTTCAGAAAGTGGTCAAATGTCACATAAGAGTATGGGTTCCGATCCTGTTTGTAATTCAGTGTAACGAAACCACTAGGCCCTGCGATCCCAAATATAACATGTTACATGTAGATTTAAAACCAATCGTTTTGTCTGGTCCAGATTCGAACATTTACTCGCAAACGGCATGAAGACGGGTGTTTCTTGCGTTGCACGTGGGTCGTGTAAATAATCGACTCTGGACCAGACAATCCAGTGATCAACAGCATGAGCGTCGATCTGCTCTCTTAGGATGCGATGACATGTATCAACCAAGTCAGCGAGTCTGACCATCCAGTGGTCACCATCGACATCATGATCACCTCTTACGACAAGGACAGAATATTGCAGATCAATTCTAACCGGGACCATTGACAGACCATTGCTACCACAGGTAAGTCTGACACAGTAAGGGTTTAGTTTTACGACAAGGACAGAATATTGCAGATCAATTCTAACCGGGACCATGACCATTGACAGACCATTGCTACCACAGGTAAGTCTGACACAGTAAGGGTTTAGTTTTACGACAAGGACAGAATATTGCAGATCAATTCTAACCGGGACCATTGACAGACCATTGCTACCACAGGTAAGTCTGACACAGTAAGGGTTTAGTTTTACGGCGAGGCAGGATACGCTGACCTTTTCGCAAACAACTGGTATCATCACAGGTTCATTGTGATCCATAAACACACGTATCGCTAACTATCTGATGATGACAGTCACAACTCTCAAGCTCTGGTGGAAATCATCCTATTATAAGCACGATGAGTCAGTCCACTCGTTTTCTCCAAGAAAGGGTTCTAGAGCTTTATTGATACAAATGTACAGCCCGTGACTAAAACCGTAACTGGTGCGAGGTAAAAAAATTGTCTATTGTATGTGTTAATGTCCTTAATGGCGACACTGTTAATTCATTTTAAATGTGTCCTAGACGGCGACTTAATGTATTAAGACGTCATAAACATGACAATGAGTTTCTGTACATTCACATGGATGTCCTTGTATTTTCTTTTATCGCACCACATTCTCCAGAACAGTTCCCGCTAGTGTGTGAAGGAAACCCTTGAGGAAAGTTGAACGTATTATTACCGCTAGAGGCCAGATTCCAACACTACCACAACTCGGAGTACCAGCAATGCCAACACAGGCTGGTTTCACGTATGGAATCGAACCCGCGTCTTCAGCTTAAGTCAGTATCACATGCAAACTTTTGTTTGAGCAAAATATGCTTTTGGATATTGATCATTGCAGACACTGAACACTAGAAACTCACACTTGTCCTTCTTGGGGTAAGTTCATGGTCGCCGATCTGCACTGGTCAGATGATGACCTAATGTGTAATACTGAGGTGTATGTGAGTGCGGTAAGCTGGCCCACTGTCTTGGATGTGCCATGTCATCGGCTCACCATGTCATCGGCTCACCATGTCATCGGCTCACCATGGCTCTGAGTTTCAGTGATTCGGTAATAAACTTCCACCGCTGTTTTGAGTTTTATGCACGATGGAGTGAAGATAAGACGGACAATTCTCTGGGATGATACGCCGGTGATAATATTCCGGGTGTCACTTTCCGAGCTGTCGCGATAGCATTAAAAACGTATAAAACCAAAACGTCAATCTTTTCTTAATGTACCATGCGGAGCTTGGCTGGTACATGCTCATAGGTGATCGGGAACACAAATTACAAATACACATTGAGGATACAGACGTCCATACACATCTATATATTCTGTTTGCAGTGGAAACGTACCGATGAATTTCGTGTTAGACCTAAATGTAAATCACATAAAATGAAATGCGATTCCTCATAGTTATACCCTGCCAAATGCACCTTTACATCTTAGAATTTTTATTCACCTTAGAATATATGTTGTTTAACAAATAATTTTAGATTCAAATCGCTATTAATGATTTGTAGTACACGACAAAACCAAACACTGATAGCACAAGCGTTCATACACTACTAAACACTGACAGCACAACCGTTCATACACAAGTAAACATTGACTAAAGCGTTCATACACAACTAAGCACTGACAGCACTAGCGTTCATATGCAACTAAAAACTAAATAAAGTGTTCATACACCACTAAACACTGATATCACAAGCGTTCATACACAACTACACAGGAAATGCAAGCGTTGATACACACAAAGAGACACAAACGTGCACGCACGCACGCACACACACACACACACACACACATTGGTGACACTGGTTCGGATACCCGAGTTGCCTGTCGCCAATTGTTTGTCACCAGCTGGGACTGGGAGTGGACGAAGTATTTAATGAGCACCAGAAAACAGGCGCACCAAGGAATCCGATGCTTGACTTGAACGACCCTCGACACTTGATAGTGGTTTATCCCCCGTCAATCATTGAGGTCCTGGATTTGATTGCATCATGATACTTCAGTCGGGATCGGTGTGAATACTGAATTGCGTTAAAATGCGTTATCAGGGAGTACGGTGTCCGATGAGTTTATAGAGTATATGGAGAATATCAAGAGGGTTAATTGACAGTATTGAGTAAATGGAGTGTATTAAGAGGGTTGACAGTATTGAGTGTATAAAGGGTTGACAGCATTGAGTATATGGAGCGTATTAAGAGGGTTAACAGTATTGAGTATTTGGAGTGTATTAAGGGTTGACAGTATTGAGTATATGGAGTGTATTAAGGGTTAACAGTATTGAGTATTTGGAGCGTATTAGGGGTTGCGGTATTGAGTAAATGGAGTGTATTAAGAGGGTTGACAGTATTGAGTGTATGGAGTGTATTAAGGGTTGGCAGTATTGAGTATTTGGAGTGTATTAAGGGGGTCGACAGTATTGAGTGTATGGAGTGTATTAAGGGTTGACAGTATTGAGTATATGGAGTGTATTAAGGGGGTCGACAGTATTGAGTATATGGAGTGTATTAAGGGTTGACAGTATTGAGTAAATGGAGCGTATTAAGAGGGTTGACAGTATTGAGTATATGGAGTGTATTAAGGGTTGACAGTATTGAGTGTATGGAGCGTATAGAGTATTGAAAGTTTTGAGCGTATTGAGAGCATTGATCGAGTATATGGAGTGTATAGATTATTGAAAGTAGTGACAGTATTGAGAGTATTGAAAGTACTGAGAGCAAGGAGCATAGTCAGTTTTGAGTATTGAAAGTATTGGGAGTAGTGACTGTACTTACAGTATTTGCCAACAAAGCTATGAAACCTGCTTGTCTTATAAACTGAGATGATGACGCCTAGAAACTACCTGTACCAGCAAATACGTCGTCATTCGTCATTCATTGTTTTGGTAAACCCCGAGGCCTTACCTGCAGATGCATAATGTGTTGTAAACAATCACCTGGTGTCAAGGTAGACGTTTATGTGCTTACATAATGAATCCAACATCGGAGCAAAACATAACACAACGTAGTACTGAAGAACACAATAAATGACACAGAGGAAGCAGATAGAAATAACCTGTAAGTTATGATAGACATGTTTACGCTGCTGAAGGATGAACAGCTAGAAGTAAACTGCCACGAGGGAGTGAATAGTCCTTCATCTCGGACTGAATGACATAAACAAACTAATTACAGTATTCTCTTATATCGCATATGGATAACTGCGGCCTATAACGGTATTCACTCCCCGTGGCCAGTAGCCTGCTTTTAATCTTTGACGCGCTTCATTCTTGGTATCAGTGTCGTTTTTTCTTTTTTATGTATAGATCTTCACTCCACCTTATCATTTCAAGTTTTTGTACTAAACAGGCATATAAATTACAACGTTTCCAATCCTGGAATGCATAACATACTCAAGTGACCAAATAGTTTAATCCGTTTCCTTTTACATATTTCACCCCTGCCTCTCATCGTCCAAACGTCAGTACAGCGGCGGTGTATACGGTCCCGTCGGAGCTGACACTGGTGAACACCTCACAGAACGAGGCTACCAAACATACACTATGGGTGATACACGGTTCGAGGCCATGACACATTTAGTATTGAAGATACAAGTCCCGAGGCTATCACACATGCACTATTAGAGATACAAGTCCCGGGGCTATCACACATGCAGTATGAGAGATACAAGTCCCGAGGCTATCACACATGCAGTATTACAGATACAAGTCCCAAGGCTATCACACATGCAGTATGAGAGATACAAGTCCCGAGACTATCACACATGCAGTATTAGAGACACAGGTCCCGAGGCCATGACACATTCAGTATTGACGATACACGGCCCGTGGCTATCACAAATGCAGTATGGGAGACACACCATTACAGTACAAAGCCCTGGCTTCATTTACCACAACCAGTTTGCGGTGACAATTGAAAAATCTACATTTCAAAAGCACAATACAACCACATAACTTCAGCCATAAATTGCCCAAAGAATATTAATAACATGCTTGCCTAACAACAAGTCGTATGGAGAGAGCGGCTTGTGAAAATATATTTCCCCTGTCAAGTAGTGCCGTTCTTTGTTCGCTCTATGTAATGATATTCGAGGCATGTGGATAGCCTGGCGGTCATAATAGCATACCTTAAATACTCGCTACGCTTGTGTGCATCGTCGCGATATAGAAACATCATCAGCATGGAGTTTTTAAGGACCGTTTTATTCTATACATTGTGATAAATAGGTTTCACGTGTCAGGAATTCTTCTACTCAACCCAATCTTAACTTGAAGAATGTGGAGTCCTTCGTCGAAGCCCATGGCACCCGTCCCTGTCTCTACGGTGTCAGTATGGTGTCGATGTGACAAATTTACTTTGTTGTGCTCAGATAGGGTGTATAGAAGGGCATTGTGGCCCCTGTATTGTGGGCCCCATCTAGGTGGCTAATGTGTTCTGCTAGACCGACCACTCGCAGCTTGGGTGAACATTTACTGAGATCAGAGTTTATGGCGAAAACATAATCTGGTCATGAACTCAACAAGAAGGAAAATTGTTCAATTTTGTGGTTAATAATTTTAGAGGGAACTGAAGTACAGACTATTTTCGGTTTGTATAGATGTGACAAGGCTAAGAATCCTTGGAATGGGGGATTACGATGCTCACAGATGACTTGGCGTCGTGGTCCCCTAGTCAGGGCACATAGGAAAAGTGTGAAGGAAATAGAGCATTAGTTTCTGAAGTGGCTTCATAGAAATTATTTTGAAACTGCGAACAACTAAAAAGTTCATACAAGCGGCACATGAAGTTTACGCCCTGAAGATTCTAGCACTTTACTAACAGAGCAAGGAGCTGTTTCCAACTTTGTATTTCCGGGAACACCATTACATGTACACGTAGAGTGTATTTTTTCCAGATTCGTGTTTCGTAGATGACTGGAACACGTGTAGGGGTGCTTTCAGCTTCGTCTGTCAGAACACCACGAGTACAGAGCTGTTTTCATAGGACACCGCCACACAAACCGAGGTACTTACAGGTTCATCTTTCACAGGACTCCATCACACGCACACAGGTGCTTACAGATTCGTCTTTCATTATGCTGTATTACGACATTATTTGATGTGCTGGCGAATGTGCCGTTACAGAGAATATCTTTATGACAATACCATCAGCACTGCAACAGACCTGGATCAGATGACTATCAGACTGTGTAACATTACTCGTTACTTCTGTAACAAGTGATTTTGTAGGAGAATTGAGGACCATGGCTTTTTCGAACTGAAATGCATTGCTTGTACAAGGTTTACTCCTTGTTGTAAACTTCATTTGACACAAAGCACGTTATTACTACATACACGTGTTACTTTGTGATGATGGCAATGTGTTCCGCTATATACACCTCGAGCAACAAAGCGTTTTAGACACAGCACGTGAAATGAAAGCGTTCAGATTCATGGATGATGACATAATCGGATTGAAAACTTTCCTCGCAAACTCACTACTCCACTCCTTAAAAACAGCTAATACTTTACAATTAGTTCATGTAACACAAATCTCTGGCTGAAGCCATTAAAAGACGCAGTTTATCTAAAATAGCTTGAGGAGTCACAATGCATCATCCAGGATGTTGAAAATGCTCGGTTTCATGCATTTGAGAGGTACATCTCAAATTAAATGTGTTCCATGAGTAAGGAAGTCTTAAAATAGAATAAGTTTTTACTTTTAATCGAATTGTTTAGCATTAAATCTCGACTGTGTATTATGTAAGCTTATGAATTAATTAAATTTTCATGATCGGTGTTTCCGGCAGTGTCCGAGTTCCAAGGTATCAGAACATTCCTGGCATAGATTCTCTGGAAAGTAAAATTTTATTGGTGTCATTTAGTACATATGTATCGTTTTACACATATAGATATAAACATTGGACATGTAACACAAGGGGGTGGCGTTTGCTGTCACGTTCATTGAATAGCTTATATCAAAATACAGCGTTTGCAAAATCACAGAAATTAGTCGCACAGCTGGTGATCATTTTGTACCTCAAAATAACATCTCTGGATGGGTGACACATTTTCCGGCACATGTTTTGAGCAGTGGGGGAGGGGGGAGCGGGGAGGGGGGAGAGGGGAGAGGGAGGGTGTACGCAAGGGGGTTTACTCAGCTGGTTCAGACGCCAAATATTTGGCATGTTATAATCTGGTGTGTATGAAGCCAAACATAACTCTTAATAGATCTTCTCCCCCGTTTACTCTCATACGGGGAAATACTTGCTGAACAGCGCAGTGGGAATCGTTCATACATAAGTATTTGTATTCAGTGCAGGCTACAGTTTGAGTATGAGCGACCTAAACATAGACCGGTGTTAGCAGGATTTGTCTTTGACTCTCTGAATGTAGATTCGAACAGTTGGTTGTGATGGGTCTTCCCCAGTAACCATAATTCAACTTTTAACAGTGGCCTACTTCAGCCTTTGTTTACAACACATATCCACTACACAAATACTGTATATTTAAGCAATATACCTCGCGGGTCCCACTTCTGTGAACGTCAAGCCGAACGGCAACAATCACCCCCATTTAAAGATCGGATATACAGACCACTCACAAACCATTAGGTCTTGTCACTCTGAGAGTGAGTTTTCTATACCGCCACTGTGGACTCATTTTACGGTATACAGGGACAAAATGTGGAAGAGTGAGTGAGTGAGTGACTCAGCAGTGTTCAAACTATGTGGCGGCGGTCTGTAAATAATCGAGTCTGAACCAGACAAACCAGTGATCAACAACATGAGCATCGATCTGCGCAAATGGGAACCGATGACATGTGTCAACGAGCCTGATCGTCCGAACCCATTAGTCACCCCCTACGACAATCGTGGGTTACTGGAGGCCAACCCGGGCCCTCACGGGTCTGAAAGGGAAGATCTACGCAATGCAGGTCTCACTCGTTCTTGGTGACACAACTGACTGACTGGTGCTGACTGAATTAGATCGCCCAGTGGACGCAACTCTACATCGAAAGACGTTGGTTTGTGGTTTGTAACGGAAAGCGTGATGTAGAGATACGAGTACATGCGTGAGAGTGAGTGAGTGAGCGTTCTGTGGAACCACAACGAGGTATCGGGGGGCATGGTAACGGGGTGGGGGGGTGGGGGGTAATGGAATAGAATGAGCATGTTAGCGCCATGTAGACAGAATTGTAACGATGTAACAACCCAGACAGATGTTGTCATCTACTAGGTTGGAGAATGTTATAACTATATCTGTTCCATCATGGCAGGGGGAGAGGGTGGCTTGGACAGAATGGGCCCAACACATCATAGACCCTATTAGGAATCGAACTCAGTATTCCGAAGCGAAGTCGGACTGCCATTCACTTGATCATTCAACTTATCTTGATGTAGAGTTCATGCTAGCATTTTTATATGTGTTCAAAGTTTCCCCATTTCCAAACCGTCTGATTACGATATCATTATTGACGTAAACAGTTACCATGGTTGCCACGCCATGTTCTTAACGTGTGTGTGTGTGTGTGTGTGTGTGTGTTGTGTGTGTGTGTGTTGTGTGTGTGTGTGTTCTAATCTGACAGTGTTACAGTGTACATGTATGTCAGTGATCATTGCCCTAGATGCAGAAACACATGAAGGTAGAAGTTTAATAAAATTCTTCTGAAAAATATACATTTG
Organism: Haliotis asinina; assembly: GCF_037392515.1. Lineage (NCBI taxonomy): Eukaryota > Metazoa > Mollusca > Gastropoda > Lepetellida > Haliotidae > Haliotis > Haliotis asinina. The sequence continues at coordinate 85,853,936 of NC_090282.1, read as the reverse complement.
CGAATAGCTAATTGACCCATGCTTTGTAGTATAATTGTATGCTATTTTGGAACATTAAATAGTCCTGAATTCCTGCAAAACAAAGAGACAATTTCCTCCTTCGGTGTAGTCGTGACTTGTGAATATCTCTCTGTCTGTATGTATGCATATATATATCCGTGACAGGGAAGTACTTCAGTGTTGGTGTCACGTGGTCACGGTCACGAGTCTGCACGGTCGGAAACAGGAGAGACAAGTACTTTATTGGTAGTGACCAACCCCGGGCTGGCGTGTCCTGCTGATGTACAGGCCAGGATCTACTCAGGTCCATCAGGTACCCCATCCCTAACTCCCAGCAAAACCTACCTTTCTGACACCCCATGATGTTCAACTCGAAATGGAATCGATTATTAATATTGCAGTCGTCGCCTGTTTGTTTTGTTTGTCTCGGTATCCCAGGTCCTAAATCCAAACAAAAGGTCCTTGAAATGCATAAAACATCTTTAAATGTGATGTGGATGACATTATAAGAACGTTTACTCATACTGGTAGTCCTTTTGATATGAATATATTGGAAAGTGTACTAATTAATAAAATTGTAGGTAATATATCATTATGTTCACAAACAAATAACACGTGGACCTGGGTATCTCATAGCATATAATTTCAGCTGGAAATATCATGCCATAAACAAAACTTTGGGAGCATCTGCATGTGCCCACGTGTTCACAGTTGTTTGTTTGTTCTGGATGTATTTGTGAAATGTGAGAAGAATAGCACATTCTACACCGGCATGGCATTGTGGACTGGAATGTTTACTCGATGAGTGTTAAACACTGGATGGGGAAAGCGTGTGAGAACCTATGCCAGATACATGGACGATACACAAGGCTCGACATTCGCGCTTCAGCATGAATCTCAAACAAAGCATTCACCAAACTATGAACTTGTTTCACTGTCTTACAACCTATATATCTACCAAACCATGCGTATACCCTGCGAGCTAACAGTCAATCAGTTATTTAATACCGAACACGGAGAATGTAGGTTGGAATGTCGAATGTGACTTTACCCTGTAGAAGCTCAAGAATCTCTTCAGGTACATTTGAGAATGTACAATCACAAACACGATTTATGTGGATCTTAACCTATTTATGATTGATGTAAATACACGAGAGGGCCGTGATCACCTTTCGTACATCACAACAGTCATTATACAGGACTTTGCGTGTTATGCCAAATATTAACACCTTTTCACCATGTATTAGCCAATGACATAACGTTAAGTGTTAACTTAACCAGTAGATCATAAAATATCGTCCTCATGTACTCTACTACAATATCTTCTTTGGTTGAAAGATCTTCCCCACTTTTCAATCAAATACCATTGCCTATTACACAAATGTTAAAATATATCATACCTATACAGTGATAAATGAATCTCAATATGCGCATTTCTCTTCAAATAGGTATTATGTTTTCAATTATCTTATTCTACCTGTGCGATGCGATTTGTACACATGTAACAAAATTCGTAACACGCACACACGCACGCGCGAGAACACATACACGTGCCGAGTTTTATTGAACACAGTGAACACCTGAACATAACTACACAAACATTACATATATTACACTCTCTTAGTCTGCGGAAATTGATGTTCCACACTCTGGACATTAGTTTTCAACATACCGAGAGCCTTCGTTAAGGTGGTGGCCACGTGACCAGTGACGTCACGTCAAAGAATTTCGTGGACTCCTCCACAGAATCAGCACCGGAAACCACAGTTTCCTCAGATGAATGGAAAATCACTTTCACTCTAAATTTCTGGAAACTTCAGTACGCCTTTTCGAATTCTGATATGTAATACTGTGTGATATACCAACATACTTTCTTCAAGCGGACGGAAACAAGACATGTGTGTCTGTAATCCGGCTACATGAACGTTGATGCCGGTTTACAGTGTATATGGGAAATTTGGATATACAATCATTTTTTATTGAGATGATATCAAGCTAAATATTATGTTTAGAAGAAATGTAAACATCCTTCTTACCATATAATACCATTACATGTAAATGACAGAGAGTTTAATGTGCTGTTTTCACAGGTCTAAATTCCCATAAATAAGTGGCTGTTTGGAATGATAACGCTGGTATACGATATGGTGTTACTATAGTACATGCTGTTTATCTTACATTCTACAATAAGCTTCCATGAATATGTTTATATGAAACAATAGCAGTAAACACTGTCACATAATATGCCTACAAGGCTGTCAGGGCTCGCGATGTTCAGAAGGATTGTTCGTGACGTCACCCACCCGCCCTGAATGACACCGTGACGTCACATCTTATTGTCGTGCTTCCTTATGTACAGAGATATTCACGTGCCGATGTTGTATGTGTGTAGCGATTACGTTTGAGAAAATGTCTGGGGTAAGTTTGTTGAGGGCGGAGACAGCTTCTGTTTCTCTTTTAAACAATGAGTACAAACCCAAGTACATCAAAGCTAATGTCCAACCCACTTTATAACTAGCGAAACCGAGTGACGTCAGATGTTGCAATCTGCGATGCGGGGAGCTTGTACACCGGAATGACTACTCTCCATCCTCATGGAACCCGTCTAGATGGATCCACATACCCACTTCAGCGTATTGCTAGGGGAATAAACAGAGTGTTTTCAGTGCACTGTTACCCACCTCGCCAGGGAGATATTTAGTAAACGATGTCATGCTGTTATTTTTTATTTGAGTCTATAGAAACTACATATTCTTTTATATTGTTGAATATTTTGAATTCACTCTTCAAATTGAGAAAATAGTGTTTATAACTATATATGCTATATTATATGCAAACGAAACTTCAAATTCTGATTATTTCGCACAGGTTATTTTGAAAGGCCTTGCTTTATTACAGATTAAACTGTTTTTAAATGGAAAGGCATTATAAATGCCACTTTCCCTTGACCCAAGTATAATTCACATGCACCCAGCCAATCTGTATCAGTGTTGTAAAAATATTCATAAATATACATTACATACAGTGTGACCATCCGCCAAATGAGTAACCGGACCCTAACATTTATACATGCACCAGATGCATAATAACAGTAGTAACTCGTGACTTTAATCAGAATAACGTTGAGTCATTGTTTCCCGTGTATAGCAGCATTGTCTAAAACACAACAATCAGCAACAGTGTTCTTTTGTCATCACGTCTATATGAACTCAGTTGCCTGTTCTGAAGTGTAATTATGAAGAAACGAGACACGTTCCGACAGTTATGTTCTCATATCTACTTTGTTCTTAATACTGCCCGGGGCGTAACTGTTCTATGAGGTAATTTCAGTTATATGTCAGTAGGTGGGAGTATAGAATACTTCTCTGTGTGCATCATGGACACTGCAGCAACAGTAACGCTGCCGCCATGGCTAACGTTGTGAGTAGGCGTCACACGACGGGATTATGCGAAGTATAGGGGGTTTCTCGTCTCCCACACTGTCCAGACTGGTCGGTCGGAAACAACTTATGCCAATCCATCTATCAAACTGTTAACAGAGGGAAAAAAACTAAATACACGGTGTACAACATCACCGACAGGAAATAACACACATTTGTGTGTAATCGCATCTGGGTGTATTCTTACGGAGCGCTTAAGTTATTATTCGTGTGAGTGATCTTTGGTTGCATGTGCATAGTTTCGGGCAATAAAATGTCACCCATTCACACTTCAACTAGAATGATAATATCAGCTTTAAAGAGGGCGTTAGATAACTAGTCAGTTAGATACATGTGAAATCATTACCTGATCTATCATTAATTTGGAACAAACAGAAAAGTTACCAGTAAAATATACTCGGGAAATGGGTGTAATTTCACAATAGTAAAATATTAAACTGTCTACAGTGTGCCACAGGATAGTAACACTACCATCTCTAATGGAGGACAAGGGGAACAGTAAAAAAATAAACTGTCTACAGTGTGCCACAGGATAGTAACACTACCATCTCTAATGGAGGACAAGGGGAACAGTAAAATATTAAACTGTCTACAGTGTGCCACAAGATAGTAACACTACCGTCTCTAATGGAGGACAAGGGGAACAGTAAAATATTAAACTGTCTACAGTGTGCCACAGGATAGTAACACTACCATCTCTAATGGAGGACAAGAGGAGCGTGTTGTGTGTCTGACGTGTGAGCTAGCACCACGTGTGTGTTGTCAATTACACGCTGTCATGACATCCCCTGGGTGCACACTAAACGACCTCCCATTCAACACCTGCATTGTGTAAAAACGCGCATCGCCACTTATTAAAATAACCAAATATTGCCTTGTCATGGAGAATATAACAAAAATGAATAACGCTTTGACGAAGACAGTACTGAACAAGGACGTACCAGCGCACCCGACATACCGCCTTGCATATATTCACTTGTCGTATAATGATAGTTATTTCCAATTCAAATATTGCTTTATCATATGATGTCAAGCGAATTGGGATTTGATCATAGGGGGGTGGCAAGCCAACACAGGTGGCACGTGGACTACGCCTAATGAAATGTAGGTTATAGTTGGCTGTGTTTTGATAACGGGTATCTGTTCGGATTACTCAAAATGGGGCACGCCCTCTAAAACAGATTTGGAATAATCTCTATCAATTTACCTGTATGAATATATACTGCCTCAGACCCTTCGCACGTGAATGCTAAACTGTATGTTTGTATGCCTGGAGTATGTCTGGCTTCATCCCGGGTTTCCTAGGTATTCATTCATACAACAAAATCAAGTTCTAAAGAATCAACTCATTCCTAGCGACAACTAATTGTTGGCGAGCTCTAGATATCTTCTGAAATCTGTCGTTAGTGATGAAGGATTCTGAGAAAGTCCTATAGTGCTACTTAAGTATATTGTTTCTAGTAATTAGTACTTGTTTTATAGTTCTAAGGCAATCATCCGCTTGATCCTGATATAAAACAATGGAATTTTCTTTACCGTTAGATAGGCCTTTCGCGTCCGTGCTCTAAAACCCCTCGAGCGGGCTCGGTGGCACTGGGATTAGGGCGGATTAACGTTGTAGTTGCGGATTAAACGGTGGCACTTCACACCTTAGAATCAATACTAACGACCTACTCCCAAAGAGCCATTGACACAGTATGGACATAATGGGTAGACGCAGTTAGTTGGAGAATTAAGTTGTGGCAGTGCAACAGTGTAGAGTGTGATAGTCATTAGACCTTAACACTAGACATTTCTTAATGCTCGTAATCTACCAACAATCACACCTGATCTAAATTGACCAGTATCATTTGTTTTCAGACAATTCTCACTACAAATAATTGAAATGAAACGTTCCCACTTGAAGCACCCACGTAGATTCGCGGAGCCTGCGTGCTTTCCTACATTGTTCACTTTGTTATGGACCAACTTAGCCTATCTTGAATGAGGTTCTGGTTCCCAATTATAACGACGGCAGAAGACAAAAGAAAACAACACACAAAGTTGTCAGACTTTATGGATAACAACGTCTCTATTACAAGAGTACAACATCATTATTATGAGAGTACAACTTCTTTATTACGAGAGTATTTCCCAGCTTCTAAAATGCCACTCAAAGAAGTTGAAACAACACACATGTAACAGTACAGGATAAAACCATGTAATATGGGTGAAAAGCATACGAAGAAATTATAGTACTTGGATGAAAACAGTGTATTCTTCTGTCACCTAATGAAAGCTTTCTAACATGATTTTTCACTTTGAAAATTACAAACTTCTTTTAGGGTTTGGTTTTAATAAAGGAATTGCAATACGCAAAAGGAGGCCTGTGTTCGTTGCAAATATTAATGGAATTTGAAAACAGGCTCTAAAACAAAACCTTTCAGACTGTGAATCGAACACATGTGCGAATATAGAACATATATAAGGTATAAGTGTTTGACTGTCTCGTCAAGCAGGTTGAACACGGCAGTTTGACTGTAAGAATTACGGGTAACTATTTGGTTTGCTTATTTAAAACTCATGGGAAAGATTTCAAGCATGACATAATACGCGATGTGAAAATATTTCCCCCTTTAAGCACGCTTGAAACCCGTCCTCATAAAATGTTGTGTTGTCAAATGCTCAACAAAGATATTTATATATTGTCTGAGCATATAGTTCGGAATAATGGTCTGTGAGCTGTTAAACTTGCTGCCAATAATAGGAAGTCACATCATAAGAATCACTCGACTGTCAGCTGTTTATCGGTTGATATACCATCTATCTACCCATGCGACAACAATATGTGCAGGGTGGTGAAGTGTGGTGATGTCGTCAGTGGAGATAGTTAACGTCGTTACAGTGGTTGCAGATTGGAATTTTAAGTGCGCAGAGGAATGAAATTGCGGCTTAATTCTAAATATAACCAATTGTTTAACGACTTGTAAGCCAGGAACTCGGGCAAACTGTAAGCTCAAAGTCTATTTTCCGATTCTGGTTTCCGTTCCAGGCTTATGAATGAAAGTTTCATGTCTGAGAAATTTAGGCGGCAATCCCATTGGCGAGCATCACTCCTGGTTGCCATGGATAACGGATACGGAACTGCCATATTAGGACTTGCTACTACTGCTCGGTAGTGTGTGATGTAAACTGTTAGCCAAGTGCGTGGCCGCCTAGCAGGCCCCGCCTTACGGGAAACCATTGGACCGGCGTCCTACATAAATACAAGGCCGAGTCTATCCAAGTCATTCTTACTGTGACAACGCTAGACACAGGACACGAGATACACCCCTAGCGGAACGAGATTACATTCTTTACAAGCTATACTAGTGAGCCGCTTATTCAAAATGGAACACATTCTCGCAGTAGTTGTGTGCGCCTGCATGGTGAGTATGACGAACTGTCATGTGTTGTGTGTTGTAGGTGATGTGAATAGTTCAGATACTAAATCTTGCTGTTTGTCTCTGTGTCGGTAATATAATATATCTAACTATTTCTTCAGGTAACGACACCCACGTGAACATGCCTCCCAGCTGACGGGAAATATTTCACATTCCTTTCCTGTGTTAGGTTGTAAATTCCGCGACTGTTGATGACATGAATTGTTACAGTTAATGACATGAATCGTTACAGGTAATGACATGAATTATTACACCTGTACACGTGCTATCCACTACTGTGTCATCCCTTATGTTTCAGGTGACAGCAAGCTCAGCAAAAGCATTAGGTAAGTCCTGAACTTTTTAAAGTTTCCGTTAACTATTCTGTTTGTTTTATCATCTACATATTTCAATCTAAACAAATTAAACCCTATGTCGCAACATCACTGTATGTGATTCAGCGGCGTTCAGTTAGTAGTCATGTTATACATGAATATTACACATTCCAGTCGAGGCCAAACATAAAGGCTGTCTAAATATAGAAACTATTTATTAAGGTGGAGACGAATGGGGTATGTATTGAATTGCTATTTATAAACCTTGATTTTTTTGGCTCTAGATTATGACGACTTCCTTATGCAAAGCGATCACCACGGCTGGTTTGGGAACTTCGCCGACGATGACCATGGTGACCGCGTACCGAGAGGTAAGTTGAGCAACAGCGGCGTCTAGTGTTTAGTTTGAATGATGTTGGCATGTGACAACACAGTATTCATTTATCTATCCAGAGTAAAACCAGCGGTTATGGATGTTTGAGTTCGAAGAAAAACAAATGTATATTTTCAAAGGAAAACATCAGACAAGCAGTAGGACGTCATAGTTTATTCATCAGTTCTATATAGTTCTCTGATTTGTTTCGGGCAAAATGGGTTTTACCCCTCATTTTATTAATATTGAACCCTTTTATCTCAGATCTTTGATCTGATTGATACCCACCCACTCATCTCACTCATGCTTGACAACGGTATAAGAATCCACACCGAAAGGTCGCATCATATAAAAAAAGACGTTGTTGTCCACAAAATATTCTACTTTATAATCTCACTTAGCTCAGATGTCAGAGTTTTACCTTATATCTTAAGGTAACATTAGGTGAGGGAAGTCAGTCGCTGGCAGCAGTATGGTCAATAACCTAAATGGATGAAGTCGCTGGCCTTTCAAACTGAGTAAAGAACAACCCGATTCCTTTATATTGGTGCAGTTGCAGGAATCAGCTGTAGCCAGATGAAAGCGATCTTTAAGACGCATATGTACAGATGTAAAGGAACTATGCCAATATACCACGAACTGTCAGTGTGTGTAATACGGTATCGTTTGTTTTCAGGTTGTGGAGGAAAGCCCGCCGATATCTATCTTGTCATGGATACGTCACGTGATGTCACCCAGGAGGAGATCGATCTTCAAAAGCGTTACTTCAAAGAGCTGTCGTCTCTGTTTTATCTGGGCCAGAATACCGTCAGACTTGGGGTAATTTCCTCCGGAAGTAACTCTTTGACTGCAATCCAACTCGGCAGTTACAAAAACCCTCATGATTTCCAGAAAGCCATCGACATTACACCCAGGGTCGGAGGCCAAAGAGACCATGCGAAGACGCTGGACTATCTCAGACGAACTGCTTTCGCCCCAGCCGTCGCGAGACAGAGCGTGGCCCATGTTGTCATCTTCATGACCAACGGATTTTCTCACAACGCCATGGCAACAAGGATTGAGGCCAGACTGCTAAAAAAGACGGGAGTCTATGTGTTCACGGTCAATCTAGGCGGAAGGTGGGACAAGTCCGAGCTGACAGGAATAGCCTCTAACCCAGCTAGTGACTTCGTCTTCAGTTCCGACGACTACAACATCATCGACCCCTTGATCAGGCTGCTGAGGATTCACGAATGTGATTGTAAGTATTACAACAAACTATCAGGACATGCATGACAGAACCGGCTCTGTATTTTCCTTTGATGCATGGGTAGATTTCAATATACCTGGTAGGGAGTAAACAACTCGGTCCGTGCCCTCGAGGTATGCTAATTGTAGTGTTGCTTCTGTCATATTGTGTAGCATGGGAGGATACCTTTTAGAGGAATTAGCATTTTGCAATGTCATCATTTGAATTAGTACTCATGGTTATAAAAACTCATGTAATTACCTTTGTGTGTTTAACAGATCAGATCCATCCTCCAGCTATGGAGCCCGTGGCAGGTATGTCATATTTTTAGAGCATTGTTTGTTTGTATAACACTTTATGTTGTCTAGCCAATTGTCTAGCAATCCGTGCGGTTCAAGGTAATAAAGCACACCATGGCTATACATAGTACATAAATCTTCATGCTATATTAATGCATTTCCTAATTCAATGATATTCTCATCCATAATGGAAACTAATGAACTGTTTCTTGTGTTCTTGTTCAGCTTGCAGCCCGAGACGGAAAGTGGACATGGTGTTCGCTGTAGATCACCTTCACGTCGGAGCTGTCAAATCAAAACGCATCCTCGCCTTTATCGATAGTCTGTTCAGCGACTTTGACCACAGTGATAACCTCAAAACCGCCCTTCTCCTCAATCGCCCAGTACCAACCGGCATCCTTAGCAACAAGCTCACAGATGTCAGGGAGACAGAACATGAAATGAACAGAGTTGCCTTTCCTGATTTTAGTGACGTCTTACGTCGAGCGAGGAAAGCGTTGACTAAAGGGAGACAATCCGTACAAAAGACAGCTGTGGTGTTCATGGATTCTAACGTTCACATAACTCCTGCAGTACTGAAAGAGGCGAAGCGGAATAAATTCAGGAAGATCGACACTTATGTTGTATACATTGGCGATGATTACAACAAGAGCGACCTAAAACTTATCAGTAACGGAATTGACAACATAATCATTGTCCCCAGCTACGGCGAACTGGAAATCTCAAAAGAGGACGTTTTGACATCGCTCTGCAAAGGTATGTGTTTCATCAATGACGAGAGACATTGTAAACTGCAACATTCACGTTTGTACTGAAACAGCCTTCTTCTTCTTTTTTTTTTTTTAAAAATCCCATCACACCCCTTCCCTCCATAAATAAAAGGAAAAGGTATATTTTGTGTAAAAATGAGTAATTTATAAAAAAAACCCCAATGATTGCGACATTGTTACTAATCATGTGACATTTGCTTCCAGGTTTGTGAAAACCGATCTACGATGAAATCCGAATCACCTACACACTTTACAGTTCCAAGTAAACACTCAGGACATCTCCTTTCACCGATGAATCCATCACAGACTACACATTCACTGCCAAACCTTGATAGGGACCGCAAGTTCGGTTGAACCAGTCGCATCCAAACTGTGGACATAATGGCACAGTCCACCATCGCAGTCAAGGATACTGTTGCGTGGCGACGACGATGCAATTCGCATTCGATGTGACGTCATTTCGGACAATGACAATGATGCCAAAGACAGTGTGGTAATCAGATCTGATGTAGTCATGCGCGGCGATGTAAGGAATCCCCTCAGGAACCAGTCTAGTCATTTCCAGAGAAGCAATCCTGGACGTTGTTGAGGTTATCACTCGTTTTGAGCTGGTATTTTGGTTACTTTTGTAACACAGACATATTATGGTAGACTCGGTGTTGGCCTTTGTATTAAAGTGGACATTGCGAGGTTTTGCACGTACACAAACACAATGTTGATTCAATGATAACACTGTGAGCTTTAATGTGGACCACACCGGGATATTCTATAAGCCACTATTGGTTAGCTTTTGAAATTGAGCAGTTTTCTCAATATTTCTATAATTCTCATTTCATCATCCGGCGCAATGACGCGCCGCAGCGTCCGAGGCACCTTGTTAAAGGGCAGTGCAATAGAGAATGAGCGCTTTCCGTCCATTTCATCAGTCTTGTCTCATATTTTGTACTTTTATACTGTATTTATAAGGCGAAAATGTGAATGCAGCAATGGTAAACGAATGAAAACGCCTTTAGGCGACATTGGCAATGATGTTGTCTTCAGAGGCTCTCCTGGTGCATGTGTGATGTGCTTTGTGAATGAATATGTGACTGATTGTGTAACTGAATGTGTGAGTGTTTATTTAATGTACATAAGTCTCTGTGAAATCGGAAGTTCTGTGCGCTGTGTCATCAAATGTGCCTGTGTCTCTCAATGGTTTCGAACGAATTCCATGAATGTATTCCATGTAAATCTAACTTATTCAATTTAATAAATCTTGAATCCACTTGAATACATTGACATGTTTGTTTATTTTTAAGCAAGCACCGAAGACACGGGTGCTCTCTGTTCATGTAGTGTTGGACATGTTTCTAAAGGCTTCAGATTACGCATGTTAAAGTGCCGTGTATTCCTCTCTTGATATACACACGACCGGTATATCCTTTGGCTCCGACTCTCAGCGTGAGACAGCCGATTATGAACGTGTTATTGTCTTAGTATCGACATCCACTTCTTACATTCATTTCTGGAACGTCGTACATAGGCACCAAAGATACATGTGTACCTGCCTGAACACGAATCTGGACCACAACTCCTACAGGCACCACAGGAAAAGCCCCACAGCAATCACCAGAGACAGAATTCTACAGACAGCACACAATACACCATGCACACAACACAGGATAACGCGCACAGCTCCAGACTCCCTGTCAAGGAGGACTGTTCTAACCAGTTGTGTCGGTACAACTAGCTACCGATATCGGCCCATGTGATGGATGGGTATTCAGTAGGTGAGCGTATAGTAAGGAGTTATTCCAATGACTTAAGTCCAATTTCACGCAGTGAAAGGTTCATCTTGCGTACAGTCTACGACTGGTCCTAGGTTGGCCAGGTGTCCTCAGGTAACAGGACAGTTGCCGTATTACAGACTTACGTTAAACATACGACTATGCTGTGCCAAACGGGAGGAGTTGCCTTCTTGTCGCGGTTATTCCAAATCATACGAAACGTTGATTTTCGTTGTAGTGGTCCTATAAAATTAAAAAAAATATCATCCTGGAAATAAACAGGAACGTCTAGTTTACGAAGGCATATGTCGGGTTTCTAGGACGGCGTGCTGTCTACATGCAACCCCATAGAATGACAGCATGTTTACCTGAATTACTGTCAAGGCCACACCTGTAATTAACGACTTGAGACGAGAGTCTGAGAAATACTACCTGTCCGCTGGGAGCACATCAAAGATAAGCACTTACATATGCACATATAGGTAGATACCTGGGCATCAAGGAGGCCAAGGTCATTGAACTGAAGCATGTCGAGTCTCCGTGGGATTCATCGTCCCAGCTTGGTTCTTGTAGACAATGTAGCTGTCGCTAACCGCGATGTGATCTACTGTCATGCCACGTCACGTACTTGATACACCTACAGCTGCGCATCTTGGTAGCCACAACACAAAACCAACACAACGTTTTCTACGTCTGTAGAAAGATATGGGGTGTTAGAAACGCGCTGTGACGTGCTGCTTGCCACAAACACATATTAACGTGCAGATGGAAATTCAAGGATGTCCAAGATTACCACAAACACATGGGAACAAGGTGAGGTAATACAAGTACCAAGACGGCAGTTCATTAACAATATTTACAATGGAAGCTGTCAAAACCGGCATCTGTCCTAATCCAGCAAGTTGTATATACCGACATAAAATCGAAGTCCTGTCCATGGTTTGTACATTTATCATTAGCTTTACTATCCAGCACATTGTCTAAAACTGAGCGAGCGAACGCTTTAACCACTAGGGTACCCCACCACCCCTTCAGCCTATTAATAATTTGGATGCATTGAGGGTGTTTGGGTCAAATCCAGCTGTGAAGTGTGTACTTTCTTTTGTCCTTTCGTGTGTAACAGTTATCGGACTATACAAATTCCAGTTACTCGGTCAGTTGACGAAACCAGTGATTAATATGTGTCACTCGCAGTGCACGCAGTGCAGGAAACATCGTGGCTGTACGTACCGGAGGTGATGCCCTCGATACCGGAGGTGCAGTACGCATACATAGTTAGAGGAATATTTCTGTCGTATGTGTTGCAACCACAATACTTTCCCAAAGCATTTTCGTATGAAATATTCTCGACTGAACCATTTTGAGCACAGCTGCACTAGTGGTATTGTCAACTTTGGGGTTGGACAGTAAGTGTATCGCCCACTGATATGATTTGTAGAGGTTACTATAGCCCTATGTGACTCATGGGAATAATCAAGAATGATAAGTGTCATCCTGGTTCCCGGGCCTCTCATTAATGGTCGTGTGTTGTGATAAGTGTGTGATGTTGCCCCAGGAAATCGTCGCCACCCACGATGATTTGAATATGCGCGTAAAAGAGAATTTCGTTCTCCAAAGAAATCAGAGGCCAAAGTACAATTTCAACTGCATCATAGGTATGTTCGTATTGTGTGTTTACGGAACACTGTGAACTATTGGAGACACTAGGTGTTCATCAAATAGAAGACCACATCCTTCTCTACATGCAAAGCATTATGTTCCTTCACGGGAAGATAGTAGCGGTGGGCGATAATAGCTGTATAACCGATATATTGCAATTCGAAAATCACAATGCGATATAGATCAGGTACACCCGTTCAAACGATACGATCGGGTAAGTTTCGTAATTATCTATTTCTTTATATTTTTTCACATTTATAGTTTTGAGAATGTTCAGTGGTCATTTAATTGAATTTACGTTACCTTTAAACCATGTAAATAAATAAAAAATACATTGGTACCGGCAACAGTTGCAGGGATATACAAACCAAAAATGGGAGACTTCGCTGCAGACGTCTTTTCTCGAGTTCCAAACTTTAGAGCGAAGCCTTCAAATTTAGAATGATTTTCAACTGATCTCTAGTACAATGGCATCGGAGTCCTGACAGTTACCAGTGGCACTGTTTCAAATGAAAGGAAACAGTAATGTCATTTCCTTAACCATGTGTTACCTTATACATTCACAATATATTGCAATACATATTGCAGTACACCAACACATATCGCAATGCGTACGTTTGGCAATATCCAACCTTGTGAGACAGTACAAGTCAGAATATGGAAGTGCACCAGACACGGACACCTGGTGTCCTGAGTTTGGTACGTCGTCTTCAAGTCTGCATGAAGGCTTCACAAAGGCCTTGAATTTTGCAACAGCGATGGGAAGTTATAGTAAGAGATACTTGTCTCGAACACAATGGACTAAGTGGTGAGAATATCCACCACTGTACCTCAGAAGGGACGAAACATGGACGCCAGAGCCGGGGGTGTTTGAATACTGGTCGAAAAGAAAGGACGTTTACTGCAAGAGAGTCGTTGTCGTTCTTCGTGTAATGGAGTCTCATGGAGACTCTTGTAGCCAGCAGATACACAAGTAATGTAAGGGTCATTCTCGGTTTACAAATCTTGCACTCTCGTATTTGTTTTATCTTACGGTATTCAGACCCATGCTCACTTTCTTTGAGCTAAAGCATAAAACAGTTGCACCAGGAACTCATTTGTTGCCCTCGACAACACACTGCAACCGTCCTCTTCAGCGGAACATATCAGGGGACTGTTCTCAGAACTGGCCCTCACCAGATGTCTTGAGAATACAAGAATTTTGCATCATGTTAAATATTTTTTTGTCCTGTTATGTTCTATAGACATATTTACTACGAAACCGTTTACCGGAAGAATTAGATTCACTCTGGGCCAGTGTGCAACACCCAGAACCCCCACCTCCACCCAAGTCTGACCTATACATGTATATGACACCTTGACAATCATGATCACGTGTCTCCATACCACTCAGACTGACACATGTCTTAACAAAACCTGCATACTGTATAAGTGGTGTTAATTTCACACGCCAAAAGCATGGGTTCGAATCTCGACATCTACAGTCTCCAACATGCTGATGTATCTGGTGTAGTGCTTAAAGCGGGGGACATTACCACCGTATGTACAGTGTGAGTCTGACTGATGTTGCCATACAGGTTGATATATCTAGCACAGCGGTCAAAGAGAGGACACTCAGTTCACGTGAACGCAAAATAAAGTTCCTGTTGGTTGGCATATTTGTTGGCGCTTCATACATTTGTATGATGAAGCGCTGCAGGGAAGATTTTATAGACGCTTCAAGTGTAAAATGCTCCCGCCCAGCTGTGTAACAACAGAGGTACATCGTCATACCTTGTAACCCTGGAGTCGTCAATACAAACACAAAATCATTATATGATGAACATTCAACAATTTATTGTGCCAATAAGCTCACGATATGCATGTGCATATAACCTGGCATAAACTAATACAGGTGATCACAACCTATCTGGGAGCGATGGACACAGACAACAATGGGTGGATTATAAAAACACGAGACGGGCGGCTGAAAAGTTTTGAACAACGTAGTACCACCTTTACACATTACACATATGACGACAATAGAACCCAGGCTAGAACGTGAAAGCATGAATATCAGCAACCATCTCCAGATGAACTCCGCCACCCCTAGTCGTTTGGCGTGGTAGTGTGAACACGAGGTCACCTCCGTTCACAGCCACAGTCAGGAATTTGGTAGCGATACCTTGAATGGGATAGATAGCCTGCAGTTGGACCAGTAGCAAGATGTTCAAATGCTTCCACGTAATGCAATGGGAGTTCGGACTGTTCTGAGCGATAGGCTGGACATGATAAAGGTCTCCGTTCATTGAATTTCAAGGCTTCTTTCTTCGTATCAGAAGGCTTAAACTGTTAGTTACAATACGTGATGTTGAAATTGTGATCCACTTTTGTAGGTTAAGTTATTAAGAGAACTGTCATGAAAATTTTTAAGTATATTGATTGTTGTTACATTAAATGACGCGAAACGACTGACCATCTCAGTCACTTCACGAATGACTGAAATGTTTAGTCGTTTCACGAAATGGTTGGTTACACAATCTGACTGTAACATATACATGCACATCATTGGGAGTTAGATCTGTAACTATCGATACGTGTTCGAAACTATCAATCACAGACTAAACCACATTCAAACTGATGGAAACATCTCCTCCCAAACCTGTAAAGACTGTTCCATCAGGTGGCAATGGGTTTTCTGTGATTCCGAATTAACCCTTGGATAGTTGGACTACCTTCCAAACCACTAATGAGTAATATCACGCTAATGTGCGCAGGGGACTGTGTGGGTAAAGAGTAAAGGTGAACAATTCACTGAAGCATGCTATTCCGCCAGCTAGATGTGTCCGTTCTGGTACAGTGCATCCGTGGGCAGAATGCATGCCTGTGTCTCACAGAACACCCATCCTACCCATCGTACTTGACACAGTGCCATTTTCACAGGTCCCAACAAAGAGGGAAAAGCTAATGAAAATGGTGTCATCTGTGCTGTGGAGACGGTTTTAGACAGCCAGGAGGAAACCCTCTGAACCAGTTAGATCCAAGGCGTTCAGAGGCGATACCATAAGAGTACAGACCAACGTCTTTGTTGCAACATTACCATCAACACAGCCCTTCACAGCTGGGCTCCGAAAGTTGCAGACACTCCTCTGTGTCGTGAAGTTACTGAGCCGGTGCTGGTGACTCGTCAGTATTGTAAAATATATAACAATCAAGCTGTATCAATGGCAAACGAATAACAAGAAATTATAACATTGAAACTTCAGTAGCATAACAACCACTATAAGCATATGGCAGGTATCTGAATACAACAGATGTTTTCTATTTGGCTTTAGCTATTAAATAAGTTATACATAAAGTATAATTAAATTAAATACATCTTTTATAAATATAGATTCAATCAAAAAATACAAATGAAGATCCCAAAAGGGAAGGATGAAATAAAAAAAATGCATTTTTTACGACACCCGGAAGTGAGTGATAGACCTCCCCCACCAGGGGACTGTGACACTTGCTACAATATATCAGTGACACAAATGTTGAGCTGAGACGGTGGGAATGACATGGGTTGAGGTGTATCACTTCCCTTACAAAGAGACGTCTGTCGTCCATATTCACCAAGGGCAGACGAGGGAGGCTTGCTGCAGACTGACATGCATTTGTGACCTACACAGGAATGTACATTCGACTGAGTGACAGATGCCAGTTCATGGCATGTACGGCTTATTTAAACATACGGACATGACGTAACTGAACTGCTGGACGAAGATCACAGTCACTCTGCTGTACATCCGATGTTTGATGCACATATTTACATACTCGATCAAATCGATACAATAAATAAATGGATAATATTACATCGCTTGCTACACTCACAGTTCTTTTTACAGATCAATATTATCATCGTAATGGTATCAGACACACCCCCAACGACTGTCAAAATGCAGTCTCCTTAAGCGCTCTTCTGTTCAATGTACCCCACTGACATGCATGGTTGATTGAAATATACCCCGTTGCCAATAGCAACTCATTCGGTACTTCGTGGTGTTACTTTATATCTCGAATAACATTAAATGACGCATGACGCACGTAAAGTACCGATGTTTTGCGAATGGAAATCGATGAAAGAGAGATAACTCAAAATCTGTTTTCCTTGTGTCGTCCGCAAAATCCAGAGATGGCTACGAAAACATTTGACTCTCTTTACAACAAATAAATTTTGTCAAAACGTTCAAATGTTTTCAAACGTTTTTTCACCCAGCAAGATGCAAGATTCTAATCTTTCGATTCACGGAGGTTGGCTGAAGTGTACGATCCGATACCCATACTTCAAACAGTTCAAAATTAACATTAAGGCGTTTAGTACGATAAATGCGTTGTTAACTGGTCCCTCGGTGACCGTGGGTTGAGGTACTCTCGATGTTTGTTTATGTTCCCTGAGCCCGAAGGGGGAAGGGAACATAAACAAACATCGAGGGCCCCTAAACCCATGGTCCCCTCGAGACCAGTGAACAAATTCCAATACACATGGTCACGCTATATGTATTTCTGTCCTCGACCATATGCGCTACAACGATACCGACATTGCCACATGTAGTGTGACGCATACACGCATACAATCACGCACTCGTAGTGCAGCACGCACACCCATTAACGCATGCGTTGTGCTGGTAAGATATGCATTCACAAACCCGTAGTGCGGCTCACAATACCACTTGCTCGAAGAGGAGCACGCACAGGTAGTCACACACCCGTAGTGCAAGTCACACACCCGTAGTGCGAGTCACACACCCGTAGTGCAAGTCACACACCCGTAGTGCAAGTCACACACTCGTAGTGCGAGTCACACACCCGTAGTGCGAGTCACACCCCCGTAGTGCGAGTCACACGCCCGTAGTGCGAGTCACACGCCCGTAGTGCGAGTCACACACCCGTAGTGCGAGTCACACACCCGTAGTGCGAGTCACACACCCGTAGTGCGAGTCACACACTCGTAGTGCAAGTCACACACCCGTAGTGCGAGTCACACACTCGTAGTGCGAGTCACACACCCGTAGTGCGAGTCACACACCCGTAGTGCGAGTCACACACCCGTAGTGCGAGTCACACACTCGTAGTGCAAGTCACACACCCGTAGTGCGAGTCACACACCCGTAGTGCAAGTCACACACCCGTAGTGCGAGGCACACACCCGTAGTGCGAGTCACACACCCGTAGTGCGAGTCATACACATAAAGTGTTGTGTGCACGAACAATATTAACAATCACAAAATGCAGTGACAATAGGCATGCTGCAGTGTACAGGTAAGTCTTTGTCCAGGTACGTCACGTACACTCAGAATGGCGGAATGAATGACAGAGGGAAAGAAACTATGACAGATGTGTACACGGCGGACAATACATGTGTGGAATCCATAACGTTTGAGCGTATGTGGTAAATGTTGATTTGATTGCAACTGACCAAATTGTTGATATAAATTCTCAAACAGTACTTCAGAAAAGTCTTGGTCCCATAATAGCATGAAGTGTTGATTGTATCTTCAAGTGGATCCGATGCAATGATAACACCAGCGCGAGCTGCGTCCTCTGGCAGGCAGCCAGGTTGGCACATGTAAGGAGCAAGAACGCTGTTTCTTTATCCAGGAAATCATCGTTGTCGGTGACGTCAGAAGTCAGTCTGATGAGGTCGTCATCGACCTGAAATAATTAAGCATCGTGATAAACATTTAGGCATTGAGCTTTTGTAGGAAACAGATACTGATTGCCTTACTACGTGGGTGCCACATACAAGGGAGGTAACTCCAGCACTACAAACACTGTGTTGAGTGTCCGAGTACCTGTAATAGTTACTTCCTGGTCATTTCTTACGTCTACATACACGTATGCCAGAATAGATCGTGTACACCATCCTGGAGGAACTACCGTACTTGTTCATGAAATAGTGTGGTCAAAAATAGCAGATCTGACGGACTATATTATATACATGTTAGTACTATATACTTGTTAATCAAGGAGAACATTAAACGGATTGCCTTTTCTTGTGGTGCAACATATCATTGTCACTGGACTTTATCCGTTTCTTTGTATTGCGCACACAGTAATCAGCTTGCAGCCAGACATTGTAACATGACTTTCTTTGTGAAATCACGGACTTGAGATCTCAAAACATTCAACAACTCACAAGGTGGACATGTTGTAAACATACATGTATTACCTGCACACATTGAATAGAGTAACCTCCCTTTGGCCTCGCCGATGTTTTTGTAGTGGTCGACGTGCACAATGTTTCTTGAGGCTGGAGACGTGACTAATTGCTCAAGCTGTTTCTCATCATAATGGTTGCCCGTAGCGACCACAATGACCCGGATGTTGGTGGATTTCGCTCTCCTTGCCTCAAGAATTGTGGGCCCTGGATTGTCAAGTATATCGTCAACAAATATGACTGCAATTTTCTGAGATGACTTCCGTCCGCCATAACGCGACTTGAAGCTGTACCTCCTTAACTTTTGAATGAGTGGTTGAAGTCCTTTATGCTCGACACTCTTCAAATGACGTTTGAATGCATGTGCATTATCGTATTGCGACAAGCCTATGTCGGGGGTTTGAGAACAGGACTCTCGGATGATTCCGGCACGAGTCACGTGGTGCTCCGATTCCATCTCGCGGACTACGTCAGCAATGAGATGTTCGATCATGTGACTGTGACGTCGACCAATGGCTCCGGAGTCTAACACAAACATGACGTCAGTGGCCGTGTCAATGCTGCACGAACCTGAAATCAGATATAATTTATTGACTTCTAACCACATGTTTATTGCCGCTGTAAGAATGTTTGTATGCTTACAGTCCATTTCTTTCCGCGATAGAGATATACAGGTCGTTACATTAATATGAATTCTTACAGGTCCTGGAAATGAGTTGACTTCCAAGTAGTATAATTATATAATGAGGCGAATTATTCCCATTCTCAGACATGCACACAGCTAAAAATGCTCGATGGGACAGCAGCCAACGATTTGCAGCCCACCACACACGTTAATTACCCGCGTCTGTCAAAAAGAGGAATGAAGACACTTACTTGGCTGATCCTTCATAAACTTCTGGGGCACTGAAACAGACAACAAAAGAAATGAACAACGATGTCTATCCTCTTCCCTGTAAGAAACCTTAGAGGGTAATGAGATGACTAAAGTTTTTGTTCACTCAGCTGTGCGTGTCACACGGATTCGGGATTCGGGTGTCTGGTTGACAAGGATTGTCCGGTTGACAAATACAGAGTGCCGGGAACTGTAAGCCCCATTACGCGCCAAGGGCCACACTGACCGATGATATTCCGGCTCCTGTGTCATACACGGGTCTCGATCGTTCCACAAAGCGATCGTACTGAGCAGGCGGTCAGAACATACTTCAACATAAACCTTCCACAGCACAACTCGGTATCAGGAACTGGGTCATGTGGCAGGGGAGCCACTTAGTGAGTGAGTGAATAAAGGTTTATTTCCAAGCCAGCCGTATTCCAGCAGTAAAGGGTGTTCATCCGGAAACTAACACAGTCATAATAACAACAATGAGGGGCTCTAATCTGCACGGCGCTTTCATCATGCATACATGATCCAACTTAGAGCACATACCTTGACAGGTCTTTATTGCGAGTAGTTCCTTGATGCTTGTCAAGGCCGTGTAGTCGTCCACTTGGAATACAAAGTCTTTGTCAGGGTTGCTTGCGATGTCGTTCAGCTCAAGTGTGTCAACAAATTGCCCAATTCCGATAGCAAAGAGATAGATGCCGGCTTTGTGGGCACGCCGGGACTGCAAGTATGTGTTCGTCAGGTTCTTTGACTGGCCGTCTGTCATCAGAATAGCTACATGAGCAACTTCCGGTCTGGCAATAGCAGCAGAAAATCCGTGGTCGGTGAGATACCTGTGAAGACCAAGGCGACTGACTTAAGGGGTATTCGGGAGTACCCTTTCTAAGATGAAAAACAGAAACGATAGACTTTTTATGTTGATTTAGTTGTTTCTTGAAGAGGCGTTTTAGCTCCGGATACCTTAAATGTACCAAATAATCTTATGATTTATGATTGTAACAACGGAATTAGGTTACGCTTGCCAGATAGTCCCCGATAGAGCTGGGATTCTATTGTAACAAGGTACCTTAAACGAAATATCCTGCACATGCAAAAAGAAATGTAAAGATGTCTCACCTAATAGCTCCACCAGTGTTTGTTCCGCCCCCAGTGTACGGGATCTTCTCGATCTGTTCTTCCAAATACTGGCGGCTCTGACTTCCGGAGAGAGGGATGATGGGATGAATGCCGTCGCTGAATGTAATGACGCCGACTCTGGTGCTGTCCTGGCCGAGGTCGAACTGACCGATGACCTCCTTGATGAAGTCCAGCTGCTTGTGGAAGTCAGGCTTCCAGATACTGGAGGAGCTGTCCACGATAAAGTAGACGTCTGCCGGCTTCCCGCCACACCCTGCTGCAGACAAAGTTTTGTTATAGAACCTCATGTAGATGGCCCCTTGTAACACTTATACTATCTGAACCAGTGATCAGTTAATGTTATTCGAGCAAAGCTACCACATACCAAACAGATTCCACTTGAGTTACCAGAGTTCATGTAGTTGAACTAATCAATTAATATAAGATTACACTACTTATTATACTAATTACTAATTAATATAAAGGTATGATGATAGATGGCTTCCAGAAGGTGATGTATCCCCATGCACACAGTAGAGGCTAACTAGTGCTTTACTCATATAGCTGCCACTGTATATCAGTACATAAGTAATTCTTGCATTTGTCACTGAAACAATCATCTATATGTACGGTCCTCGGTTACTGCACCCAAAGGGTACAGCAGGTTAACGTGTGACTGTAAATCGGTAAACCCATTCTATCGTCGGTTAGCTAGGTCTGCCGTGGGTTGTATCTTGGTGAGTTCACTGGTGTTCTGCAGGGAGAAGCAATCAGTGGTACTGCGTGAGCAGTGCACTCTGCAGCCTGCATTGTAAACCTCGGTCATTGACCTGAACTTCTACATCCATACCCACTTTACGTGTACTACTAAATGTACAACTACTTATATTTCCTTCAAAACTATAACTTTTCTACTTCTCCTAGCTCTACTTCGGACGCGTCTGTATTTTTGTTACGTGCATTGACTGCACTATAGTATAATCCTGCGTACCAAATAGCCGAAATACCACATCCAATATTGCTTGTATGAATTTGTCAAATGTTTTCCACTGAATACAGGCATTGATTTTCATGTAGCTTCAAAATTTGAATTTCATTTGACTGATGTTGACATCTTATGAACTCATGGAATATCAGTTTTCAAGAAAAAATAATTCCAGTTTTTAGGGGTATTCTTCACGCGATGAGAACCTTTAAAGTGAGTTTAATTGGGCATAAAGAAATTTGTCATTTGTATGTTGACAGTAAGTAGGTCACATATACTCTTTCCTCCTTAAAAGCGCTGTTTTTTTTGTGTGTGAATGGACTTTGGAGGAACATTAATATTTAATTTTTTTGTCTCTTTCGGATTGTGATTGTCCACACTTCACGTCGTCAATGACCGTGTGTATCGCATACCTTGTCTTCCGCCATAGCTGCTTCCCTCAATATTTCACAAGATAGGTCGCTTTCAGCCAAACACTTGAGTATGTCTGATAACAAAGCACCGGGATAGACGTCGACTTTGTGCCTTTGCACTGTCCGTCGTGCACTTGAGACTTGACATGTTATATCGCCCGAGGAGGAATGTGTCACACATCTGTCTCATGGTGGTATGTTCATTTCTTTACCCTGCCCTGGAACCACCGAGACGTTTGTACTTAAATACTGTCATAGTCCTAGTCGCCCGTCTGTGCGTGCGAGCATATGTGTGTGTGTATGTGAGGGAGAAAAACATTCCTATTTAAACGGTTTACGAGACTATTTACAACCAAGCGATAGAAACTTACTATCTGGCTTTACAGACGGCCCCGGCTTGCTCTGGTCGTTATGGGGAACTGCAAAGCGAAAATACAAATCAATACAACTTTATACTTTTATAGTTTTATGCTGTTTTCATTGCATACTGCCGTCCTATCAAACACACATATTCACAATATACGCAATGATGTTTTATTCAGCTGCTGATGACTGTGTCAAACATTTGGTCATATGTGCGCTCTGTGAAAAGTATTGGATAGCTTTACAGGAATCATCAGTTGGGTAATTCAGAAGGTTTTGATGGCTAACATCAATTGGAAGATATTTTAGTGACTATTCGTTCTATCATGCCGTTTGGAGAAATATTCAAGTTCCATCATGGCGTTGTGTGGAAAGTGAATCAGATGTCGGAAGTTCAGCAAATTGGTGAAACCTCACGAAAAAGAACTACAGGTCAAAACACTTCTGTGATGCTACATGACGTGTACTTACGTTCACAGGTCCTGTGTTCCAGGGCTTTCTGTATATGGGGGAGGGCTTTATAGTTGTCTACCCGGAACACATGTTTGTCTTTGGGTTCGGATCCGACGCCCCGCAGTTCTCTGTCGTCCATCCCACCCACCCCAATGGCGAACACCTCGATGCCATCGCTGTGAGCCATAGATGCCTCCCATAGTGTCTTGTCGAGGTTGTGCGAGTAACCATCAGTGATGAGTATAATGACCTTGGCTGCATTGTCTCGACCGCCATTCTCCTTCTCGAACATCTTGGTACGTGCATACTGAAGTGCTTCTCCTGTTGACAAGTATAAGTATACAAGTTACACTTGACCACTGTGTAACTAGCATTGCGTATCCATAGCTTATGGCCGTGGTAGCAGTGACAAATTTCGTTAAAACAGTGTTGTCGTTAAAACAGTGCGGTCATCCTAACGTTGCTATGGTGGTCTGTGCGTAGTGGCCGGATCTGTGAAACAACGCACGATAATGTTTCACGATGGCCTCCAGATGCAAGAAGTCTCTCATCCAGGTGTTTGGCCACTGTTCATTACTGTGGAAAGTGGCCGCTCCTGCCAGCATGGACCAATGATGCCGATCTCACCAATCAAGCGGCAGTCTAGAATTTCTTATTTTTCTGAGAGGTATCATGACGGTTCATGTACCAGGATAACAGCTCCAGTAGCAGCAGGCATGTCTTTTGACTGCATGGCTGTAACAGATCTTCACATCAATGATAACACCAGACATACGGGACAGACTTTTGGCTTGGCAGTTCACACTCACTGACACCACACGCAACATTACAAGCTGCGGAAAAGATCTGCTTGACTTCGAATCCAACGCTCCACACCACTGCGTTTAGATGAATTTACCACAAATCTCGTGCAAGGCCATATATCTTTCCTTATCCCTAACGGTAGGGCAGTACACGAGGTCAGTAGGATGAAACCTGCACCTGTGAAACCACGAGGAAGGGGTGGGTGGGGCTGGTTATAGATGGTCATTGTAAGTGTAAGCTGCACCCTTTTGTTTCTTGTGGTCATTTGTGCAGACACAGCCCGAGTATGTGTCTGTGTGGTGTGGAAGAGGGGCGAGCTATAGTGGAGAGGGTACAGGATCATGGATGTGTCTGTGTGGTGTGGAAGAGGGACGAGCTATGATGGAGACGGTAGAGGATCATGGATTTGTCTGTGTGGTGTGGAAGAGGGGCGAGCTATAGTGGAGAGGGTACAGGATCATGGATGTGTCTGTGTGGTGAGGAAGAGGGGCGAGCTATAGTGGAGAGGGTACAGGATCATGGATGTGTCTGTGTGGTGTGGAAGAGGGGCGAGCTATGAAGGAGAGGGTACAGGATCATGGATGTGTCTGTGTGGTGTGGAAGAGGGGCGAGCTATAGTGGAGAGGGCACAGGATCATGGATGTGTCTGTGTGGTGTGGGCGAGCTATAGTGGAGAGGGTACAGGATCATGGATGTGTGTCTGTGGTGAGGAAGAGGGGCGAGCTATGGTGCAGAGGGTAGAGGATCATGCTGAGAGGGGTTTATAGGGCCATAGCTCTTCACCTGAAGAAAGACAGTCATCGCGTTCTGAGTTTTAATTGCAACTCGAAACGCGTGTATTTCTTTTATAATGAGATAATACAGACTGAGGTAGAGATTACAGGCTGACGTCGGATGTCGCCTTCATCCCCAACTAAGCCTTAATCAGAGAATGTGTTCACTTCAGCCTACCCGTGTTTGTTCCTTGTCGGTCACCGAGGTAGGAAGTTCTGCTGATGGCGGCCTTCAACCCCTCCTTGTTCTGGTGCTCCTTCAGGTTGAAGTCCAGTCTCATGTCAGTCCCAAATGTCATCATACCAACTCGGATATTTTTGGGACCCACGGCAAAGGTGTCTACTAGCATCTTCACGAAGTCTAGTTGGGCGTCGTAATCTGTCTCCCTCAGGCTGACCGAGGAGTCGAGGACGAAGACGACATCAGCTACCTTCTCGTGGCATTCCAAAGACTCTGCAAAACACGGTTTCACAATCAAGTAAAACAGTGCTGCTAGCTGTAGTGTCAATAGGCATTTACTCGCCTCACGCTGTATCTTTCCCCGCTAATTCTGATGGTTTATTTGGGTGTAGACAGCTGGATGTGCAGAAATGTCTGCGTTGTAGTCCGACTGAGTGAGTGAATTTGAGTGAGTGTGTGAGCGATTGAGTGTTTCGAAAATACAACTTCAGTTCCTTCAAGTTGCCTTAAAAACCGAGTTCATGTCGATGTTAGCATCATGAAAACTTGCACTTGGGTAAGGTGTGAGCGAGTGATTTAATTTGCATTTACCACCCACTCTGCTGCGTGGATAAAATTATTTGGTTTCGAACCCGTCTGTGGAACAGAACTGGGGGATCGAACCCTCCGGCTACCAAATAATTAGGTATAGGGTCAAATAAGCTCAGTGCAATCGAAACATACCATCCGTAAAATAATTCAAATTTTGATATTACCTGTATTTCACAGTGTCATTTCAGTAAAATATTTCTTAAAATATTCAGAATATTTAATAATACAAGTCATGTCTGTGTGTTTTCCGGTATTTCACAAAGAATGGAAGATGCACTAGGTGATACAGTATCAAGGTATAAGTGGTACTGGCTTTGCACTGATGACCCTAACAGTCATGTGACAAGTGCAGTATGTCCTCCATCCCCCAAGCTCCGACTATCAGGCGATGTGGGGGAGTGCAGGGCGGGGATTGACATTGATTTAAACAATATGTGTTTATACATACATTGTTCCAGTTGTTGAGCTGCATGTGTATGTGGGAGGGAAACTGTCACATTTGGTCAACTACCGAACCTATCAAGTTCTCAAGTACGCCCAGACTGTAAGCGTACACCACTGCTTGTGTGGCAATTAGGATTGCAGCTGGATTACTTGGAGTGGACAACCACACAACAGGCACAATCAAATAAAACAGCAGCATATATTTATGGACACTTATAATGAGTGTTTGTGAGTGCATAACAGTTGTCACTGTAACGGAATGGGGTCTGACCGATAACCAGGGTCTGTGTATATTCTTTTTTATGGCCTAACGCAGAGAAACAGTATCAGAACACGTTCATGGCATACTATTTACCTTGGGGAGCCATAAAACATGCTGTTTAGACTGGAGTTGAAACACCGCTGCGGGCGTCGCTGCATGCGACACGTTGCGAATATATTACTTAGACATTATATTAGACATTGTCGACACAAAACGATGTACGTAGGAATAAGGCTACAATTTGAACCTGTGTATTACATGCGACGACTGTAACGCGGCATTGTTATCAGGATATGTATCAAGGCATTGTTATCAGGATACGTATCAAGGCATTGTTATCAGGATACGTATCAAGGCATTGTTATCAGGATACGTATCAAGGCATTGTTATCAGGATACGTATCAAGGCATTGTTATCAGGATACGTATCAAGGCATTGTTATCAGGATACGTATCAAGGCATTGTTATCAGGATACGTATCAAGGCATTGTTATCAGGATACGTATCAAGGCATTGTTATCAGGATATGTATCGCGGTATTGATATCGAGATTTGTATCATGGCATTGCTATTGAGACACGTATCATGATATTTACCGAGATAGGTATCACGGCATTTGTTATGGAGATATACATCGTGATTCAACATATCGTTACCGTTCTGTTGGCTATAGTCGAATTGGCGTGACAACATGTCCTTGTAGTTGTAAAGATTCTTCACGGCCGAGTGTATCGTTCTCGTATCATCAGGAATCAGTCTACGCTGCAGTTTGGTCAGTAATCCTTCCTGCTTATTAAGTGATGGCTCGTGTTGTTGACTGCCATTAGTTTTTTCACTTTAATCACGATATCGCATCACTAATTCGGTTAATGACATGGGGAGTGGGGAGGAGGCTGACTGAGACATGGTCCTCCTACCTTTACTCCATGTACAACTGAGGGGTGAGTTTAGTTTTACGCCGTTTTTAGCAATATTCCAGCAATATCACGGCGCGGGACACCAGAACTGGGCTTCACACATTGTAGTCATGTTGGATATCGGAGTGACTATCGGAGTCAGTTTTCAAAGGGCTAGACGGAAATGTACTAATTTTCATATAAAACCGTTTCCCAGTTATAACAACTTCCCCAAATTACAACACAGTTATTTAAAAGGTACTTCATCAAGATAAGTGGCCGGAAGCTTCTTCTTCATCATGTGGCCTGACTCACAATTGATTTCTCGTTTTATCACACACAGTTCTTCAAAATCGATCAGATATCTTGGTGATAAATAATCGCTATCTCTACGGCTTGAATCATGTACCCTACGTAGTCACCGTGTATCTCGTCATCTACTGGCTAAAGGTGAACAGTTGGGTGAAGAACACGTAGTTTATGAAGAACATGGGGCTTCACACAACATTATCTCCGTACCAATGACAACACACCAGTGCTGTTATCTAGTGAGAGGAATCATTATCCCTCATTGAAGCAACTATTGCTTTTACTCTATGTACTTGTGTGCATTGAGTGAGTGAGTGAGTGAGTGAGTGAGTGAGTGAGTGAGTGAGATTTTTCCTGCGAAAACACGAAGCAAGTTTGGGAATGCACAGAGAAGCACCTTCAATTTAATGTAGTGCGGATGGAAAAAACGGCGGGAACGCTTTAACCCTTGGATTACACAGTCACACACCTCATACGTTTTTTCACGAATGAACTAACTTAGCATCATATTCTGGTTTTAAAGAAGCGGTTTTAAAAATTAGCATTAGCACCATGAGTAACTTTCAGGTCTTTGATAAAGTCGTTACTCCTGGGTAAGGCTTGGCTCAAGGGTCGAATTTCAAGTCTCGCGAATACAATTGCCTTTTGTTAAATCCAACCGCGGGGAGCAGTTCTTGTGATGTGGACGTCAGTTGATAAAACTGTTACATGATACAAAGCCAGTCAGTGCCGATGGAGAACTGCCAGCCTGATAAGGGAGACAGACATTGGTCCTGAGAACAAACAATCTTAATCGAGCGAAAATATATACGAATTCTTGTCATGCAGGCTTACACGGGTCATTTCGACAATTCAATTGAGAGTAGAGAAGCATACAATCTCATACCTCCCCATGGTTGTGTGTTGATGAGCTATGGAAATGTTGCACAATAATGACGTTTATATTAACAACAGTTCGGAATGGTTATTTGGATGAATCAGATCCAATATGCATTGTTCCTTTTCTGATGGTCATGCGTGCCATCACATTCAGCTTTATCATATAAGTTTTGTGATTCCAGAAACGGAGCTGTGTCCTAATACGCTATGACCAGTTTTCCAACGACACGAAAAACTGAAAAAATAAAGAGAAGAAATCACGTTATTGAGGTTTCTGTCACATAGAGACTATAAGGTTACTTCGATGTGAGATATAGTCACACTCCAACTTCAAGTACATTTATCTGATGATCTAGCATCAAGAACGTTAATCTGATGATCTAGCATCAAGAACGTTAATCTGATGATCTAGCATCAAGAACGTTAATCTGATGATCTAGCATCAAGAACGTTAATCTGATGATCTAGCATCAAGTACGTCAATCTGATGATCTAGTATCATAAGCGTTGATCTGATGATCTAGCATCAAGAACGTTAATCTGATGATCTAGCATCAAGAACGTTAATCTGATGATCTAGCATCAAGAACGTTAATCTGGTGATCTAGCATCAAGAACGTTAATCTGATGATCTAGCATCAAGTACGTCAATCTGATGATCTAGTATCATAAGCGTTGATCTGATGATCTAGCATCAAGAACGTTAATCTGATGATCTAGCATCAAGAACGTTAATCTGATGATCTAGCATCAAGAACGTTAATCTGATGATCTAGCATCAAGAACGTTAATGTGATGATCTAGCATCAAGAACGTTAATCTGATGATCTAGCATCAAGAACGTCAATCTGATGATCTAGTATCATAAGCGTTAATGTGATGATCTAGCATCAAGTACGTTAATCTGATGATCTAGCATCAAGAACGTTAATCTGATGATCTAGCATCAAGAACGTCAATCTGATGATCTAGCATCAAGAACGTTAATCTGATGATCTAGCATCAAGAACGTCAATCTGATGATCTAGTATCAAGAACGTTAATCTGATGATCTAGCATCAAGAACGTTAATCTGATGATCTAGCATCAAGTACGTCAATCTGATGATCTAGTATCATAAGCGTTAATGTGATGATCTAGCATCAAGAACGTTAATCTGATGATCTAGCATCAAGAACGTTAATCTGATGATCTAGCATCAAGAACGTTAATCTGATGATCTAGCATCAAGAACGTTAATCTGATGATCTAGCATCAAGAACGTTAATCTGATGATCTAGCATCAAGAACGTTAATGTGATGATCTAGCATCAAGAACGTCAATCTGATGATCTAGTATCATAAGCGTTGATCTGATGATCTAGCATCAAGAACGTTAATCTGATGATCTAGCATCAAGAACGTCAATCTGATGATCTAGCATCAAGAACGTTAATCTGATGATCTAGCATCAAGAACGTCAATCTGATGATCTAGTATCATAAGCGTTGATCTGATGATCTAGCATCAAGAACGTTAATCTGATGATCTAGCATCAAGAACGTTAATCTGATGATCTAGTATCATAAGCGTTAATCTGATGATCTAGCATCAAGTACGTTAATCTGATGATCTAGCATCAAGAACGTTAATCTGATGATCTAGTATCATAAGCGTTGATCTGATGATCTAGCATCAAGAACGTTAATGTGATGATCTAGCATCAAGAACGTTAATCTGATGATCTAGCATCAAGTACGTCAATCTGATGATCTAGTATCATAAGCGTTGATCTGATGATCTAGCATCAAGAACGTTAATCTGATGATCTAGTATCATAAGCGTTG
Organism: Haliotis asinina; assembly: GCF_037392515.1. Classification (NCBI taxonomy): domain Eukaryota; kingdom Metazoa; phylum Mollusca; class Gastropoda; order Lepetellida; family Haliotidae; genus Haliotis; species Haliotis asinina. Next base: position 85,823,302 of record NC_090282.1, on the reverse strand, counting down.
ATCTGATGATCTAGCATCAAGAACGTTAATCTGATGATCTAGCATCAAGAACGTTAATCTGATGATCTAGCATCAAGTACGTCAATCTGATGATCTAGTATCATAAGCGTTGATCTGATGATCTAGCATCAAGAACGTTAATCTGATGATCTAGCATCAAGAACGTTAATCTGATGATCTAGCATCAAGAACGTTAATGTGATGATCTAGCATCAAGAACGTTAATGTGATGATCTAGCATCAAGAACGTTAATGTGATGATCTAGCATCAAGAACGTTAATGTGATGATCTAGCATCAAGAACGTTAATGTGATGATCTAGCATCAAGAACGTTAATGTGATGATCTAGCATCAAGAACGTTAATCTGATGATCTAGCATCAAGAACGTTAATCTGATGATCTAGCATCAAGAACGTTAATCTGATGATCTAGCATCAAGAACGTTAATGTGATGATCTAGCATCAAGAACGTTAATGTGATGATCTAGCATCAAGAACGTTAATCTGATGATCTAGCATCAAGAACGTTAATCTGATGATCTAGCATCAAGAACGTTAATCTGATGATCTAGCATCAAGAACGTTAATGTGATGATCTAGCATCAAGAACGTTAATCTGATGATCTAGCATCAAGAACGTTAATGTGATGATCTAGCATCAAGAACGTTAATCTGATGATCTAGCATCAAGAACGTCAATCTGATGATCTAGCATCAAGAACGTTAATCTGATGATCTAGCATCAAGAACGTTAATCTGATGATCTAGCATCAAGAACGTCAATCTGATGATCTAGCATCAAGAACGTCAATCTGATGATCTAGCATCAAGAACGTTAATGTGATGATCTAGCATCAAGAACGTTAATCTGATGATCTAGCATCAAGAACGTTAATGTGATGATCTAGCATCAAGAACGTTAATCTGATGATCTAGCATCAAGTACGTTAATCTGATGATCTTGCATCAAGAACGTTAATCTGATGATCTAGCATCAAGAACGTTAATCTGATGATCTAGCATCAAGAACGTTAATGTGATGATCTAGCATCAAGAACGTTAATCTGATGATCTAGCATCAAGAACGTTAATCTGATGATCTAGCATCAAGAACGTTAATCTGATGATCTAGCATCAAGAACGTTAATGTGATGATCTAGCATCAAGTACGTTAATCTGATGATAAAGTCGGCGATTGATTTGTGAAAGCGCTAAAATGGTTTCTTCAGTTAAATGTCAGGTAACACTTGATGAATTCTAGTTTAAAGGATATAAAATAGTTATGAACAAACGACTTATAACACACCCAAACCACTCAAAAAGACGATATATAGCCTGTACACGTCAAAAATATTGCCTACTGCTAATCAGACCGACTATATGATTTACGGTGAGTAGATAACGCCAGTACTCAAGATATGCACCTGTCCAAACCTGTTTTACCAGAAACATGTACAAATGAAACGACACATACTCAGAGTGCACTGACTCGACTAATGTTTCCTCAAAGGAGAAGGGAGGGAAGGATGCTAACTGCAGTAGATATACGTATATGGATGTAGGAGGTAACATAATAATAATATTCAAGGAATGCGCTTTATGAGAGATAGAAGATGACAAAGGAACTATATAAAACAACCCTAACAGCTGAACAAAACAGTAATGAAAATTGTAATTAAAACATGCACGTATTTTTGTTTTGTACAGGGGGTGTCATTACTTTGCAGATGGAAGCAATCTGTGTGTAGATGCGGGGGAGAAGAGGCAGTATTCTTACATCTGGTGCTTCAGTACAAATGTTTTACCGGAGAGTCTTCGTCAGGGAGTTGCATTCATGCAGAAGTAAGTCTATCCGACCTGTCGTCACAAGCGAAACTGCGCAGGTAATAGCAGTGTGCAGCGTTGGCGTTGTGTACAAAAGTCATTCGGGTGGTTTTGACTTTCACCATACACAGTGTTTATATTTGTGACCATGACCTTCTCCCGCCATTTAACACAAGGTTTTGAGGGTTCTGCTGAAATCGCGTCTGTCCTCTTCTTGCGTTCATGGCTAGAGGTCGCCCACCTCAGGGCACAGTCAGACTGATAAAAGGCATGACTGCATGGGAAAACCCAGCCCTGACTAAACCACCCGAGACATTTCATGAATAAAAATGAATGTACGTCCTACTTCCCTCTTTAATTCCGAGGACCTTTCCCGGGAATCTCAACTAAAACTATGCGGAAGACGGAAATATTCTCTGGAAACTCCCCGAGACCTTGACGATACCCGTATAACTCCACCACCAGTCTACGTGTCCGTCGTGTATAACAGGGAGATACTGTCGAGATTCCTTGTAAGGCAGAACAGAAAATAGCAGGAGGACGCACGCGAATAAATGATATACGTTCCAGTATCACTTCAGTTACATATCATACATATATATCACTTCAGTTACATATCATACATATATATCACTTCAGTTACATATCATACATATATATCACTTCAGTTACATATCTTACATACATATCACTTCAGCTACGTTCAGTTAAAAGTGTCGGGGAAAAGAGTAAAACATTCGGCTGTGGTTGTATCTTATCGTTTTACTGTGAGCGTAAGAAAGGTCTCACAAATGATTGGATATATCAAGTTGTTGGTTTGTGTGTAGAGTTTGTGTTAGATCGACCAAGTTGTTGGTTTGTGTGTAGAGTTTGTGTTAGATCGACCAAGTAGTTGGTTTGTGTGTAGTGTTTGTGTTAGATCGACCAAGTATTTGGTTTGTGTGTAGAGTTTGTATTGAATCGATCAAGCTGTTGGTTTTGTGAGTAGATTTTGAGTTAGACTGACCAAGTTGTTGGTTAGTGTGTAGAGTTTGCATTGAATCAACCAAGCTGTTGGTTTGTGAGTAGAGTTTGTGTTAGATCGACCAAGTTGTTGGTTGGTGTACAGAGCTTGTATCGAATCGATCAAGCTGTTGGTTTGTGGGTAGAGCTCATGTTAAATTGACCAAGTTGTTGCTTTGCATGTCGAACTCATGCTAGACCGATCAAGTTGTTGCTTTGCATGTCGAACTCATGCTAGACCGATCAAGTTGTTGTTTGTCGGTGGAGCTTGTGTTAGACTTATCAAACTGTTGTTTTGTGTGTATAGCTCAAGACAGAGCTATTAGGTGGACAAGATTTTTGTATTGTGGGTACCCCTGAGTGTGTTGGTGGTATACTGAGAGCGTGTGAGGCCATTGAGGTGGTTTCGGATCTACGGTAGTAGTTAGATGTACGTCGATATTTGGTGATTCACATAACCTATGTGAGTCATTAATCTTTGGGTGGATAAAGAATTAACAAATAACACATATCCCATATGTCAGATCTAATGGAAACACTGAACTGGCATATTATTAGTAGTCAAACAGATTGAAATAATAATTCAAATTCATGTATCGTTAATTTGGAGAAATTCCTCAGTTCACTTTGTTTGAAGATCGAAATGTCCTAGGTGACAATGTCCCTTAGCGGCAATATCTAAGGTCACAATGTCCCTAAGCGGCAACGTCCCAGGAGGCAATGTCATAGGTGGCAATGTCCTATGTGATAATGTCCCAGGCGTCAATGCCCTAAGTGACAATGTTCAAGGTGGCAGCATCCTAGGTGACAACGTCCTAAGTGACAAGGTCCTAGGTGTCAATGACCTACCGATGTCCTAGGGGTGTTTATTCCCCACGTACATTATCTGATGTACAGATGTTTACCATGTACCCAGGGAACACGCATTGACCTGTTTACCTGTGAGGAACAGTTTTAATGGATACAGGAGAGAGTGTTCCCTGGTCTGACATTATCACTTTGTACATAAGGGTGGGATAGACAAACTTCTCCTACCTGATATCTTCTCAGCATGAGCACTGATCTGGAATGAGAGAAAGTGCGAGCAATTTAATGCATTGACGGGACATTAGGTCACAAAACATTCTTGAGTGATATATATGGAGATGAAGGGCATCTCGAGATCCCCCTGCGGCAGGCTGCTAGGGGCTATTATTTCAGCTTTGAGAGTAAAATGAAATATAATCGCATGTAATTCACATCCTAGTTCCAAAACGGTGAAAGACAAGAACTAGTGGAATTTCCCAGGTCAGCAGGGCACACATCGACTGGAGATAGATGGAACACTGCTGCAGTGTGTGTTCGTGGTATGCTTCATAACTCGATATCTCTGAAGGCAGTGTGATATGTATGTAAGTAATAAGTACCTTATCAACGGCGACACACACATCCACAGGGAGAACCAGTCTGAATGCTTTTAGTTTTTCATGGTGTTTGCCTTGTGTCTTCAATCGACTCGAGAAAATAAACAGTCTCATTCGACAACTATTATTCGTAGCATGTTCCGTGTTAAATGTGACATGCAAGGTGAAGGTTGCATGAACATATCTGTTAAACCAAACCGTGTGAAATGTCGGACTGGGGGAAAAAGGAGAAACTTTCATGCTGATTATCAAATGCTCTTATGGCTGAAGGTTTTCTTGCACAAGGCGAAATTACAATTTCAAGAAGTGGAGCACCCTGGCGCCAGTGCATGTCAGGTTATAATTGCAGGTGGAGCTGTCGTGTCACAGACTTTCGTGGATAACAAGTATTTCACTTCTGCTCATCATGAGCAAGCATTGGTTATGGCCAGAGTTGCCCTGTGAGGGATCTGTGGGTGGTCCCGGTGTTTGGTAGGAGAGCCAGGGGTAGTAAGCATATTTTGAGTGGCAACAAATGTGATGATTTATAGAAGAGAGATTGATCGTCTGATCAATTTCCAATAAAGCTGACATTTTGAAGAAGTGACGTATTTCCCTGGTGATAACGTATCATGATTTGTATCATTCCAATCCCACACACAAGCGCACATCAACATACGCATACAGTCGCGCACTCGCATTCACTGTCCATATCGAAGTTAAACCCAGTGGTGTAGCTTGCCGGCATGTGTTCGTCATTCGATGACTTTGTAACAGCCTGAGTCATACAGCCAAAGATGACCCATCAAGAGAGCCATAGTTGACCTGTGAAGTGATGATACAAATTGTACACACGTCAGCAGCTGAGTGTTGGCCGAAGAAGTGTCCACCTCGGGAGGATGTCAACCATGTCACCACTACCCCTGTAACTCACTGCCCCTTGGTCAAATATGGAAGCAAAACATTTACATTTTAACAGTAAAATGGGTTGTTTTTATAGTTATGGAAAATCAATTCCCCCGGCGAAGCTGTATCACATCAAAAGAGCTGAGATATTGACTTGAATCCTTTTGGGTGATACTGATGGTACAGCTCATCTAGATTGTAAGAACAAGCAGAAGAACTCTCAGAACTGTTGATAAAATGCATGTGCAATGACACTCCATATTGATCAGGACTTGGATACGCCAGCACGCTCTATTGATATGCTTCTTACAAGTATTTAATGTCGTCATTTAATCTACTTTAACCGAGCAATCAGGCACATTTAATATCAATATGAGCTGGTATTATTGTGCAATCAATAACGTGCCAACAAGGCATGAATCCCAGCCATGCTCTAGAGGACATCAGTGTGTACACCTCGTCGTGTCACATTCCACTGACACTGGAGGTCAGTGAGGGCGAATACTGGGTTGCCTAATTGGAATCCTTATTCAGAGAGCTTCAATATTCACAATCTGTTTTCGTCGAAACATGATTGAGTCTTCCAATGCTAGCACAACTTTAAGTTTCACTATGTGACTTATACTGATCTGAGATGAAGGACGGGAAATTGGGAGAACATTAGCACTTTCTGTGGAATACCATGAAAGCAGTTCTACTACATTTTCATGAATATGATATGAAAGCATCCCATCAACGCTTCCATTGAGAGACCGTGAAAGCAGCCCTCCAATACTTTCAGCGGCACAACATAAAACAGCCCATCAACACTTTCAGTGAAACACCACGAAAGCGTCCCGTCAACACTTTCATGAACGTGATATGAAAGCATCCCGTCACCACTTTCAGTGACACACTATGAAAACCTCCCGTCCACACTTTCAGTGACACACCATGAAAGTAGTGCGCCAACACTTTCATGAACGTGATATGAAATCATACTGTCAACACTCTCAGTGACTCACGATGAAAACCTACCGTCAACACTTTCAGTGACACACCATGAAATCAGTGCGCCAACACTTTCATGAACGTGATATGAAAGCATCCCGTCAACACTTTCAGTGACACACTATGAATGCAGCACGTCAACACTTTCAGTGAAACACCATGAAAGCAGTGTGCCAACACTTTCATGACCATGATATGAAAGCAGTCCGTCAACACTTTCAGTGACACACCATGAAAACCTCCCATAAACACTTTCAGTGACACACCATGAAAGCAGTGCCCCACAACACTTTCAGTGATACACCATGAAAGCAGTGCGCTAGCACTTTCATGAACATGGTATGAAAGCATCCCGTCAACACTTTCAGTGACACACCATGAAAGCATCCCGTCAACACTCTCAGTGACACACCATGAAAGAAGTCCGCCAGAAGTTTCAGTGAAACACCATGAATAATCAGTTCGTGAACACTTGGGGTGACATGAAATGAAAGCCCCTCGTCAACACTTTCAGTGACATGTAATGAACTAATCAAGTAGAATATGACATGTGACACAGATCATATCAAACACGAGAAATAGAAACTAGAAGCTCGTGTCACATATAGCGACGTTACGGCAAGTCTCATGCACAACAACCACTCATGATTACGACCGTGACAATGCCCCAGATCCATACATGTAGATGTGCCATACATGTTATCACGATAACAGCCAAAGATTAAACCAACTGACGCAGAAATTATAACTCGCTGCGCAATGTGAAGAGCTCTAATCTTATCAGCTGCATGCTTGTATCGACATAAAGAAGTCTGTGCGGTAGGTCGGTGTGTTCTGAGATGTCAAGTTTTGTCACACCGGCGTCCCGGGCAGGTATACATACAGGTATGCAAGTAGACGTTGACTTACCTTGAGGATTAGGGCAAAGGCGAGGAAATGTAGCAGAGACCGCATGATGTGTTTACACAGTCTGGTAAAGTAAGTGTGTCGCTGACAGAGTGTCGAGTCCGACTGGAGAGGGGCTACCCACACCTGTGTTTAAAAGTAGGGTTTTCTCATCCCAGTTTCCGCTTATAGCTGCTCGGCTCCCGCCACAATGAGTAAGACAGTCTAAACCGTGACGCAGACCGAATCCCGTTGGCTGTACGCCAGTATAGTACTACCGCCATATTCGGATCATCGACGTCACTCAACCAATCGAAACAAAGGTCAAGGGTCGAAGGAATTGTTATGAATGAACACTTAGGCCAGTATATGACCCAAATGTTGGCATTGCTTTAACGTGACGTGACCAAAACACGATAATATTGACATATGGTCATGTTTTCTTTCAAACACTTTAGATAACTGATTACTACTAGGAACCCACGGAACGTCAGATATTTCCGCCACGACGGACAGGTATATTTGTCAAGTGTTGTTTAATCAAGATGACATATGGCGAAATGAGGACAGTTTCTCTCAAACCGAAAACGAAAACCTTGTGGTGACTACATTTCCGCTTCGATGTCCTATCTTCAGTCTGGTGGTGTGGGCGGGCTTTAAGCTCTTACCGGTGTTTACCTGTAATTACCTTTTACCTGGCTTCAAGGAGCAGGTGAGAAACCACAGCGTGTATGGCTCACCACGACCACATAGAGCCATCTCCGCAGTGGTTGGCACGGCCACGTACGAGCAGTGGGTCACAAGGGCAGCAGTAGGTAATGGAGACCACACGCACGTGGCCCCGGGTTATACTGGGTGTCTGCATTCACAATCATAACTGACAACGTGATGGTCGAACTATAGATTCAATACTGACCCAACCTGGAAAGTTCCTGGGATGGACTTGAATATATTACTGCAGTAATAAGGGATAGATAGTGGTTTTTAAGGGTTTGTTACAGGATGATACTATTTCTTCCGCAGAGTGAACTCACTCCCAGGTGTACGGGTTAATATGATTCTTGACAGATCCAAGTTGATGAGGACGATTTATGGTGGAAGTGTATTGAGCCGTAACGCCTGTGTATAGCGGATAGGTAATAAAGTGTAAAGTGTATGAATCAAGTACCGTACATAGCAAAACGAGTGTGCTGTCTGGCATCAGGATGAGATTGCCATCAATGGCGGCTATACCCGACCCCCAACGAAGAGGTCCAGGATTGGAAAGGAAAAGTGAAGACTTTTGTCACACTGCAAACATTTATGCATCTGTTTCAATCTATGTTATTGATCGTATTATGTAAGTGTAACGTATCTTTCTGTCCGCCCCTGTAATCGATCTCTCTATCTTTTACTATCTTTAGCCGTCTTACAGTTTAGTTTCTTTATTCATATACTTATTTTCTTCTCGTCATCTCTGATGTCCGTGGTATTTGTTAGATGGAGTTACCATCTCACTCTCACTCGACCCCGCGTAAGGCTTGAATGACAACTACTGATAAAGTCATATCTCAGTAGTTGTAACTGACACAGTTCAAATGTATAGGGAAATCCCCGTCCCCACATGTGTGGGGGGTGCATCACTGATGTTCAGCGAGACTACTGTCGGCCCCCTCCCTGGTGAATCAGCGAGCGGGAACTCTCCACCACCCTGATCCCTATCGGCACATTCTGACATTTCGGCAGGAGAGTTATTGTCAGGACAATCGGTTCCTGACAGTGCTTTAGCCATACTATACAGCACAAGAACAGGGGCCTACCTATGTTTGTAGAATGTCAAACATTAACGTCATTAGTGTGTTTTACGTGACATGGGCTGCGTGATGGGAAGTAGCAATTGGGTGAAATTGGGCAACGATTGGCCATAATTTCGACAGAGGTGTTAACAGAGTTGCCAAAATTTACCCAGTTCCCTGTTCCATTCCCACCAATGACATTCTAAACAACTCCTAGTGACGTGTTCTTTAAACACAGCCGGGATCACATGACGAGAAAAACTTGACTGATATGAAAATGATTACACATGATGTTGTGTGAGGTGACCTTCATCAGCTGCTGCAAACGTAGTAGATACCGGAGGTGTGCAGTCTGGTTGCCACCTTGGTCCACACAAACTTACTTGACGACGTGGCACCGATCCCAGTACCAGTCCCAGACAATGCCTGTCATAGTTTATTCTTCATGTAGGCAGGTCCCCTGCTTATTACTCGCGGAAACGCCAACCACTCGAACTACCAACGCTGCGTTTATTGTTTTACAGTTATATTTCCAACACCTCTAGTCATCAAGAATTGGTCATCTAAACCTACTTTTGGCTTTCTTTGAATCGTGATGTATATCGCTGATAAAAGGAAGGGTTAATGACAACACGTGAATATTAAATATATGTATGTAAAAGAAAGTATACATGCGCGTTAGGTAAGGGCCTAGAATGAACGACCAAGAAATGGCCATTGAATGGTAATGTATTGGGACGGATTTCATCATTGTGCTCTGAATCTGAAGTCTGAAATGCTATGGTGAAAGTTGTAAAACTTTGATCAAATACAAAAGACTGTACTTTAATCGCCCATAGGTAGTATAAACACCATCATTTATGGTTAATCATTGATGTGATCATCAATCTGACACCAGGAGTGTGAATAGTTGGCAGTCGGGCGGTTTGGACAAATATCAAGAATATGCTTTCCGTAGATTGCTGGTTTTGCAAGATATTCCAAATGTCTCAAAATCAAGAACCCGTTACCTGATGTTATTTACAGAAAACTGCAAGACATTTCCATGTGCATAGGGAGACGTAACGGTATCATGTAGCACAGGGAGCAGTGACTAAACATGGAACCTGAAACACAACGAGCACAGTATCATGGATCTGTATATTCCTCCCTTAGACGGTGGCGAACACGCCTGAGATTATATCACATTTCTCAGACGTAACTCGGAAAAACACCAGAAAGTTGAAAGGTTAAACGAGTCAGATCGAGAAAGGGGGCAAGGGCGGTAAAGTGTTCGGGTTTTTTTGGTGGCGGTGGTGTGGGGGACAGGGGGTTGAAGATGAGGGTGAGGGTGTGGGTAACACGGAATCTCTACAGGAATAGGACCAAGGGCGATCGGGGAAGGGAGGAAAGTTCACCCGTAGTGTTTGTATCGCAGAATTCTCTCATTGACAGGGGGAATGCCAGAGTATCACAGTAATTTAGTAAATTTTGTAAGAAGTAATTATATTTACATAAATATATTTACATAAAACTTACAGCTGTTATCTGTTGCACTCATTTAGAGAGTATCCATTACGTCCAATTTCTAATTGCCTATAAAAAGAATTGTTGTTGAGAAAATGCATTTACAGAACCCGCCTACCACATATATTTACTTAGATTATATTGTTGATTGTTTACAGATCAGGAGAACTCGTCAGATATGTAAACGTATATGTTTGTGAGGAAGGGGAGGCACACCTCGTTATCAAAACGGAAATGCCCCCACAACAAAAGTACATATCATATATCATGCATAATGCGCCTGTTTAGTGAACATGTTGTAGTGCATGGCACAACACCCAGGTGGCAACAGGTACCATCGATCAAACTGACACACTTAGCAGCAGTGTATGTGTGAAGATATGCACGTGTCACGTGTAGACACAGCCCCACGACACTCAGCAAGTCACCGGTGTCTGCCCCTCTATGAACAGGGCGAGGTGCAGGGTGGATCACAGGACAGAGTGAGGAGTCGGAGTGACAGAAATTTGATGTAGGAGCCGGTTCCTTGTGCTTCCACGCATCACATCTCTTTAAATGCTTGCTTTATCCCGCACACTGGCGTTGCGTATTATACAGCTAAGTCAATGCCTTCTTCAGATCGTGTCTGTAACCCAAATATGGACTCCTTCGAATGCCATAAGGCGTTACATCATAATTATGTGTCCGCCTGATATCAATGTTACCATGGCAAACAGGAAATAGACATTTAAGAATGTGCACAACAGTCATCCGTGTTCTGGCTGAATTATTCTAAATTCTTCTCTTTCAAAAGTTACAGCCCAAATGTTTACTTATGGAGCCATGTTCTACCATGATATATGGTGTGACAATGGGGCGGAAAAGTTGAAGTGGCGTAATTTATCCCGCTGCCGTATTGATGCAAACGAAGAAGTAGGTATAAAGGTTGGACATCATACAAATTGCAACTGGTTGAGTTCTACTGAGGATGGTGCCAAGATGCCCTCCATCACGTACTACTGTGTCACAGGGACGTCAAAGTATGTCCTGGACATCTACGACTGCAACTACAACCACGACTACAGGACTGTCTCCACGATCACCGCATCGTGCCATAGGTTGAGAAGAACTGCCAACCAAGTCCATCGCTTGGATGAAGTCGGCCTACAAAGTGAAACAGCTCTTTCTGTTTGTACTTTACGATCAGTGTCGACCCATTCGAACAGTCAACGTAATTTCACATGAAACGTAATTATAATATAAAATGTAGATGATGCAACGTACAACGCCTTGTCAATGATTGGTCAATCTGGCACCAAAACAGGATCCAAAGCGCCACGTTAATGCGCTCAATGTGGTTTGGACACAGTGGCCATATCAGATCAAGAGAATGAAGAAGACGGCATGGAAAATGACAATCAAGTTTCTTTGGAATACAGCCACAGACACAAACTTGACCATGTGGCATGTGATGAAATCCTATATATTATTGCCATGTTATTCTATCTAGATCGAATTAAGCCAAGTTGCAATGATTTAAGAGAAGATGCGTTCCTCGTCTTTCTATATTTTCTCCGCTATACCTAGTTCAGAACTGATAATGCTGAGTTAAGACCCACCTCAGCATATTGACTGTACTCCCCGGCAATGACGAGTCATCTCCTTTAGACACTGAAAACATTACACAATCACTTCAAAATTACATAATTGAAACTAATCGCTTTGCGTAAACTATCAGCTTAAGAATATAATATATAAGAATATTTATTTTCATATTATTTTGATTTCGAATCATTCACTAATGTCTGAATTATAGACTTGACTATCGAGTACTATACTCATTGATGTAGGCCTTTTAATGAACCATTCATTAATATCTAATTCATAGATTTGATTATTCTGCATATTATTCATTGATCTAGGCCTTTTGGCTTGTTAGTTTGTTCTATTTCTATTCAGTCATGTCATGAAACATCTAAAATGTGAACAAAAATGGATAATGGAAACAGACTATACATTATTTAAATCATAAGAAACATCATTGACAGACAGACAGACAGACAATACAATAGACAGTGATAAAATGCAATAAAATGTGCACAAGCCATTCCATAGGAATTACGAGAGACTGAAAAGGTAAAATAAAACCACTTTTATAATGATAAAGTAGTAAAAAAAGGAGTAAAAACTATTTGAACAAACACTATCTATGTCCACGCAGAATATTTTAACAGTTTTTGGACGTAAAAGAAACAACTCTTTAAGGTTAGAAAACACTGAGAATTTCGCTGCATCTGGTAAATGATTAAAACCGCTGTGACCATACTCTGCTTCTTTGAAAAGGTTTTTCTGGGACATGTTCGCCGCTCTTCCACGGATAGTCCTTTGTATCTGCCTGTCTCAAGTCGTATTGGCGCTACCCCACATCTAAACTTTGCCATAGCACTTCTGTATACTCCGGGTATATTGTCTCTGATATAACGTGTAATTTCCTAGCTTTTCCTGATGCTCTTATATGTCTTCACCTTTCAAGTGTTCTTGTTTATTCGTTGTGTCCACCACGATTTGCGTTTAAAACAGGGTGTCTTCCGTAAAGCTGTCATCGAAAAGGGCTCGGATTCGTAATCGCTTGAACATTCATCAAATAATTTATGCATTTTAAAATTTCAGGTATCACAACTTGTAGATGCACGTTGTACAGATTGATTTTATGTTATCAGTTTGGACAAATACCTCAAAATCCGTCCCTCTAAATTCTTGGGAAAACCCTTATTAGGTAGCACTTCCGATGCTACGCAATGTTCCTTTTTAAAATAAAGTAATTTCTTATTGTCTTCATTGTGATTTAAAACGTATTGGGTTATCGACCCTCTGTTAACAACCCGAATTGTTCCCTAACCAACAGATTTGTTCATTTACCTAAATGGTATAAACTACCAGTGACGTTTACCTATAGTATCGCCAGGTTCGCCTCTTTACCGAGTACGTCTTTTCAGGCAGTTTCGAGATCACTCTCCAGGAAATCCCCGGGGATTTTCTGAGGAATAACTCTTGACTTTGAATTACAACATTTTGAATGCTACCTTAAAATATCACATTCTGTCATAAAACTTTCTTTGTATTGTGCTGTTTCCTGGTTTTGAACCTACAACCCTTCGCTTAATAGCTTGGCGGTTTATTCACTAGGCTACAAAGGATGGCTGTGAAGAATGTATGACCCATCTGCTCAATACATGACGTGTAGTGTGTGCTGGGCACGAGCAGGGCACGGACAACACGTGAGTTTCACATGTCGGCTGCAGTTCATTCCACAAGCAAATACCAAATATTAAAATCATATTTTGAGTGTATCCTCGATCAATTCAAGCTATATGGCCGCTTCAGATACTCTAATAACCAGATTGGCCGAGGAAGGGTGAGAGGGTGAGTTTAGTTTTACGAAATGAGCATCGATCTGTGCAGTTGGGAACCGGTGACATATATGTGTCAACCAAGTCATCGAACCTGACCACCCGATCCCGTTAGTCGCCTCTTACGACAAGCATTGTCGCCTTTAACGGCAAGCCTGGGTTGCTGAAGGCCGATTCTATCCTGGGACCTTCATGGGCCTGAACATATACTACAGCTCTACTTTATACACACATTCTTCATGATAACGATTGCCTCTAGTCCACGTTCAGGTACATCGTATAGGAGAAAGACGCCCCTAGAACTAGTTGATAATGTTATTGTTGCAATATTGATATAGTGATTTGTTACACGGGCACAAGACACACGTGGGACTAGTTGATAATGGTATGGCATTTCTGCCAGAGTATAGAAACACCACTGGCAAAGAAATGCTGCTTGACCAAGTTAATGTCGTACAGCTGTGTTGCTGGAGGTGGGAGTGCTGGCAGCCTCAGGAGTCGATCTACAGCAGTTACATGTAGGTGTTCACTGGGAGGGATGTGTCACTGTGGGTACTGTTGCACAATTCACATAACGCGGATGTAGGATTTCATCGGCAACATACCTTGGTACAAATATTTACACAACTAATGCGCGTTGAGGACACAATGTACACACACCTCTATCTATCAACGATGACTATCAAAATATGTTTTCTGTCCCCGAGTTCGGGGACCCTCGCCGCTCCATGTCGTCAGGGGTCTTAGTCTCAAGTCAAACATGGTTCATTTCTGTAACTCTCAAAATGTAAAATCTGAGTCCTCGAAATTGTATGTAAGCGTTGAATTAAACACTCCCAGCTCTACTTAGTGGGACATTCAGTTAAAGTTCTTTTATCATTGTAAAGATACGTCGGGGATGATTCGGGCTTGATAAAATACCGAAGACGCTGACAAGAGGGAGAGATCTCACGGCTACAGCAACCATCACCGCCCACAACTCTAGTGTTCATCTGTTGACTAACGCGTAAGCGATGAAGTCTGTGTAGTCACAAATGACTGGCATGCGTTCATTCGAATGATTCAATGATAACCTTATTCTGTATATTCAAGAGTGGTACAGAGTGGGGAGCGGAGATGTTTAGGTTGCACACCGTACAGTTTATGGTAGCACCAGGAACATACAAATGTATATGATGTAGCTGGAAAGATGATGTACTAGTCATACCACATGAAAACAGATAAAAGCGGAACACCACTTTCCATGATCATAACTATCTTCGGAATGCTGAATGTATTGCACAATTCCGATTATGGTTTATGGATAATCATTAACGACTGTTAAAGATGGACTATTCAGACGGGTGTTGGCATTACACGTAGGAATCTGTTTGATGACAGAAGCACCTGGAGTGGCACTATTTGGCGTTTCATGTGATTTGCAAGCACATCTTGAGCTGACCGTGGGTTCTGATCGTGTATCTAAGTGTTTCAGTGCCGCAAGTATAGCTGATGTTTCTGTTCGGTGATTAACCCTCGGGCCATGTATGACTGTAGATTGTCCAAACACATCAAACTGACAGTCCTAAATCAAACTACGGAGATAGAACACGCATGTAACCACTGTGGACTCTTTTGCTTCAAAATCAGATGATAATTTGACCTGTAGGATTGCAAATTACACACATGCTTATAATTGCATGTTGTTCAATAAGACGAGGTAGACAATGCCAGTCAGGATGCAAGTCATACGCCTTACGGAGTCTAACTAAATGTGGTGTAATGTTTAACAGCGTGAGTCACAATCACAGTCGTCTTTGTGAACGACGTGGGTACCGGTTGCCAAACAGGACATCGCTACTGGCGTTCCCTAACTTGGCAATCCAAAGATTAATTCACCGATATCCGGGGGATATTTTTCTTCAAACAAGGTTAATATGAAAACCAACTCTGACTCCAAGAACGTATCTACTTAGCATTTCAGGACAGAGTAGTAAACTGGAGGACTCAGACTGTTGACTCCACACACACAGCATACATCTAAGTAGTTTTAGTAGATCTGTTACATTTCTACCAAGGACTCGAGTGTGTAATGTGCAATATATAGCGGCACTGCAAACTGTGTCTTGTACTTCTAGTTGTAGTTTGTGTCCAGTAGCAAGGTCTCTACAGCTACAAAGTATTATCATCAAGGAAAACACGACTGGATATGAGAACCTGTCATAAATCACTTCAACAATCGTAAGCAACTACTACACCACGCTAAAACGTGACTGATAATACGTAATTCTCGAGGAATTGTAGACAGTCGTGACTGTCCAGTAGAAGACTGCACATTCAAGAAGCCGTGTATTCAGAAGGATCCGGATGACGTCAAGATGAAATGGCCAGTCTATATATAACATCGACTATTTTTATGACTGTAACAACGACTACGTGTGTAGCTGTAACATCGACTGTATGTATAGCTGTAACATCGACTGTATGTTAGCTGTAACATCGACTGTATGTGTAGCTGTAACATCGACTGTATGTATAGCTGTATCATCGACTGTATGTATAGCTGTAACATCGACTGTATGTGTAGCTGCAACATCAACTGCATGTGTACGTGTAACATCCATTGCATGCGTATGTGTAACATCGACTGTATGTGTAGCTGTAACATCGACTGTATGTGTAGCTGTAACTTCGATTGTATGTGTATGTGTAACATCCGTATGTGTAACATCGACTGTATGCGTAGTAACATCGACTGTATGTGTAGCTGCAACATCAACTGCATGTGTAGGTGTAACATCCATTGCATGCGTATGTGTAACATCGACTGTATGTGTAGCTGTAACATCGACTGTATGTTTAGCTGTAACTTCGATTGTATGTGTATGTGTAACATCGAATGTATGTATGTCTGTAACATCGACTGTATGCATATCTGTTACTTCCGGTGTATGAATGAATTCTACAAAAAGACAATATCTGGTTCATGCAACCCACCCTGATGTGATTACAATTTCCTGGCAAACTCGTGGTACCAAAAATATCTTCGAGCTCATGTACAGGGCGACTTTGTATTCATAAATAGTCATTTCCATACCCCGGGGGACAGGATGACAAAACGACATTGTGGGATGTATGAGTTCATTGCTTTTTTCAGTCGAGAGTATGTGTTGGGCCCGGAATTAAAGTTATTCTGCTGCCTCTGATTAATGTCTTCTGTATCAGAATAACGCCATGTGGAGATGCCATGTCATTCTCCGCAACAAGGAGCGGTGTGTATATATCGTCATTTAATGCAGAATAACAGAAACAACACGTACACAAGATGTCCGGGACACCCCGGGACAAGTAAATAATGTTCATTAAACGTAACTTAGGTGTTATCAAGGCCATCATCATCTGTGTGCTGCAGATTTACGACATGTACTTGAACGCTGCATCCTTTACCGGACACTCAGGGGGATAGGTGCACTTTTTACATGTAACACACACATTGGATTAAGTAATATATGTGGTTTTGGGCGAGTCTTCTTTAGCCGTAGCGTTCAGAGAACCCAAGTGTCCGTGCTGTTTTGTCTTGAGTCACTGCTAAGTCAGAACACCTGATCATCCCAGAATGGGCGAATAATATATCTAAAGAAAGGAAAATCAGTTCCCAAATCAAAACACAGGGGATTGTTAGCTAAAGGGTGTGTGAATATGTCGCATTGCTATAATACTAGACATGCATTTTGGAGTAATAACACCGGTTTTACTCATAAATAAGCCCTTCAAACGTAGTAGAGAGACTAATTGGGAAACATTTGCTTGGTAATGCCGAGGATGTGAAGGGACACTGCAGTTGTCAATGAAGGTATTGTTTTCACGTGTGTGGGCCTGAGCGTGTGAGGAATTCCAAACTTTAAACCAGTACCAGAGATTCTTGCTTACAGTATATTTGCAGTGTAACTACCTCCTACAGGTCGTAGACATCCTTCTTTGTCACTCAGTGTTCCTGGTATAACAGTGCCAGTAATACCCCACTTGATTCATGCTCATTTCACGAGGGTATAACAAACATGTGTCTCACAGGGGTCAGGCAATAGAAAGCTGTATATTATTCTGTACATGCTACAGTGGGAATCAGGAGGGCACAATGGCTGGCGCGAGTGGTGGGTGTCTGTGGGGAGAACCATTCACGGCTGTTGTCTGATCAGATGAACACAGTGACTGGTTTTCATAATGAATATCTAAGGGGGAACCATTCACGGCCGTTGTCTGATCAAATGGACACAACGACTGGTGTGGATAATGAGTGTCTGAGGTGGAACCATCCACGGTCGTTGTATGATCAGATGAACACAGTGACTGGTGTGGGTTGTGGGTGTCTGAGGTGGAACCATACACAATGGTCGTGTGGGTGCTCAGCGTTTGTCGGGGAACCATACATAATGGCTGGAGTGGGTGGTGAATTGTAGAAAGTTAATGTGTTGGAATGATAGTAATCATTGAATGCTGGTGTCACGGACTAATAACAGTACCAGTAACAGGCCGCTTATATGTCACTCATATCGAGTCACATTGCCTACTCAAGGGACTACGTACAATATTTTCTTGTGTCATTGGACACTGTCGTGCTATCCGATACTTCTCGGGCATCATACAGCCATGCTGCCTGTTTGGTGCAATGAACTCAACACTCACATTCCCAACACATCCTCACTGGTACCCATTTTACAACTGGGTTAACTTAGACAATGTGGATCTAAGTATCTTGTCCAAGGATACTTCTCAAATGTGCCCACCTCTAGACCCGAAGCTAAATGCCTTCACCGGGTGTCGAACCGGGCCCTACAGCGTGATTGGCAGATGCTTTACCAATGCACTATTGCTGCTCAACGCGCTAGCAGCTTTGCACATACAGGGGTGAGACAAATGGGCTTACCGTGGTAGTTATAGAGAAGGGATGTAAATAATGAAGAAGCTTTTACAGTCTGCGAAGTGAAATGTTTTCACTGATGACAGTCACAGTAGCAATTGTCAAAATCACAAACCCCTAAAGAGATCCTGTCCCCATGTTGACATAAATGTACAGGCATGAGATAGATGACTACACAATGTACAAAAAATGTTGTAAGATGTAACACATGCTACTCACTCTGTACAGTTTTGGCCACACTCCACCACAGCGGCTGCTCTCAAATCTGACACCAAATTGGTACTCTGGATGACATAGTTTGGATATATTTGTTTCAGCGTGGAAGTCGCACCACTAGCTTTCTCACTTACCTTCACAAACTACAGTTTCCCCTGCCTCCAGTCTCATCGACTTCCCTCTCGACATATAGTTTGATAATGTATTGTCAAAGGAAATCTGTCAATATTACCGAATGAAAAAGTGTTTATCCACCCGTTGTTAACCCCTTCCTCGGCCAAACCCGTGAAGGTCCTGGGGTAGAACTGACTTTCAGCAGCCCACGCTATGTTTGTCGTAAGAGGCGTCTAACGGGATCGGGTGGTCAGACTCGCTGACTTAGTAGACACATGTCATCGGTTCGCAATTGCGAAGAGCGATGTTCTTGTTGTTGATCACTGAATTGTCTGGTCCAAACTCGATTATTTACAGACCGCCACCATATAGCTTAAATATTGCTGAGTACAGCGTAAAACTAAACTCACTCTCTGACCCTTCCTCGGCCAATCTGGTTATTAGAGTATCTGAAGCGGCCCTACAATACCAATAACATCGATCTTGTCAGAGTGTATTTGGAAGGAATGGGAAGCACAATATGACGATTTGTCATATTGTAATAAATTGAAAAGAACTGAAAATACTCGACGAAAAGGTATATGTGACTTTATATGTGGGTGGGTTTATGTCAGCAACACGTTAGATATCGATATATGGTTACATGAAGTCAATGTTGCAGATCACATGATCTCTCGCCTGAAACATGTATGCGTAATTGTGACCACGTGATCTATAGGGTAGTACAGAGTAGCCTGCCTTCTATCAGCACACATCTCCTCTTCCCTGGGTGGACCAGTAACATGGCAACATCGCAGCAGTGCAGTCGTATTCTGATAAGGAAACAAGGGCTTTCTTTGACAGACAAGGCAAAAGACATACGTCAATATATTTTTAAATTTATTTTCAAAATGCCAGTGATCAACAGGTATATTAACACTGGGAGCAGGAACGTGTATGTCAAGAGGGAATTGTCATTGCTGGTGTTCACGACCACTGGCGTATTCGATCAAAATATAATGGCTCCCAGTTTTTATCACAATTTGCATTCAACCACAAACAGTCATCAGAGACGAGTATTAGGTGTAAACATTTCTTCACAATCTTGGTTGGACAAGAGGCAAAACAATAACAACCATACTGTAAAAGGAATACCTCACTTGAGTACAAGTATATTCAATATTACATCCAATACCTGCCTGGGCTCCTATATTATACATAATTCAGTCATTTTTTGGTCCAAGTGTCTGCCAGCAGCACTATGGACCGTAGACAGACTTATGTTGATACCTATTATACGCCGACGGTGTTTGCGATATCTGTTAACCTCATTCATTGCTCCTTGTTTAACGCCGCACTCAAGCAATAGTCCATCTATACGACGGCTGTTGATAAATCTTGGAGTCTGGGCCAGACCCAGCCTGGCAGCTCTTTTAAATTGATCTCCTATTTCGACAATTAAGGGTTATTGAAAACCAATTTTAGCCCTGATCTTCACAAGTAACCGTGATTCATTTGTGCGATAGTGATGCAGTGGAACACTCGGGTTTGCTGTAATGCATGGGTCAGGATGTATGACAGAACCAGCTTCACAAGATAACCATTCTTTAGTAGTCTGGAAAGAGGAAACGAATAATTGTGAAATCTAGAAACTATCAATGTGAGAGTCTCTGGCACGCCGATTGCGACATCAGTAAACATGACTGAGCTGAAGGGACAACGTTATACAGAACAGAACATCTATTACAATTATAGCTTCAACTGTTAATCTTACTCCTGTCACCACTGCATCTACAACTTCCATTATCCCATAGACATAAGCATAAACATAAGAATACTATTTCTGTGAAATGTGTACATCCCTACCTGCACATAAAACGTCAACAAGTTGCAGATTAGTCTCGTGCAGGACGTCATAGTCGGGAATCTGGAACACGTGACCAGAAGACGTTGCCATGGCCTCTGCCTCCGTCATGTCAACGTCCTCGCCGATGGCCACCACGAAGATCTCGATGTTTTTGTTCTTGGACTCCTCTATCTCATGAAACACTCTCTTCGGAATCTCCAGCTTATCGTCCACAAACACAACAGCCATCCGCCTCGCCATCTCCCGTGCACCATGTTCCAGGGTGAAACTGTGACTGTGCATCTTCCGAAGGACGTGACTCAACTCCGGGTAGTCACGGTTTCGGAGATCTTTGGCAAACTCATCTTTGTCAGAGTGCTGGAAGCACAAGACCCATGCTATCAGTTATCGGGAACAGGGGCAAGTAACAACTGATATTATGATATTAAGACCCGTCTGTGGCCTGAACATTTATCATTAGCTCTACAATCCGGCATGTTGTCTAAACTGGATTATTTCTTCATTTCCCGATCAGTACCGGTTTAGACAGCTTCCACTGTATATCATTTAGTGAACGTCAGCCCCAGCTCACAGACCGCACTGAGGGAACTGAAATATTGCTACATACAGGCAGCGTTACCAAACAAGCAGACACAAACATGACACCTGCATAGGCCACTCACCTCCCCAAGCTCTATGTCTCCATCATGACAGTTCCTGGAAACAACACCAGCCCTCATGACTTCATCGGCAAAGTTGAACTCATCCACGACAGTGCCGATGAATTCCTGTAACTTGCCCGTCTTGGTTGCTCCCATAGCAGCAGAGTCGAACACGAACATCACATCGGCCAAGGTGGCGCTGTGGCAAGCTGGAAATGTTACAGAAGACTGCTAAGAGCAGAAAGTTTGTGTTGTTGGTAGTGTTGGTATGGTGGCGGTATGCAGCTGTTTGTTATGTGGCTTTGTTGATAATGTCATGGAAACTTGTACATACCTGACTGATCTCCTTGAAGGATAGCCTGTGCCATGATTACTGAAAGACAAATTTGCATTGTCAATGAAGAGGGAAAAAACACATGTTTCACTGCATCCTGGTTCATCTATACATTTCTATACATTAATAAGTGTGTGAAATCTTCAGCAAATTGAGTTTTTTGTGCTTATCATTTGTATGGACTAGATGGTGAACAGGGGCAGATAACTCAGAAGTGACAGGGGGAGCTCGTCCTGAATTCCTTCCACTGGATCAGAGTGGAAAGCCAACTGTTTGGTGTACCCCCTGTCGTGATAATGCAGGAGATGAATCAACATGCCCACATTAATACTGTATTCACAGGCAAGCATGTTTCCATGTACACAATACACAGATCATTCATCCCCTTATCTCTCCTCCATTCGTCTACAATTCTGTTTAAAATACAAGTTAACGAAAATCATTCAAATGTCTCACCTTCACATTCACCCAAGGCAAACTTTTCCTTTATATTTTCCAGAGCACTATAGCTGGCCACTTCATACACATACGTTTCTGAGGGTTCGCTGCCGATGAGGGTCAATTCCTTGGGGTCAAAGTTTTTGCCGATACCAACAGCAAAGACGTTGATGCCTTCCATCTTGGTCTTCATGGCCTCTGTCTCTGTGTCAACAGGGTAACGTGACCTCCCGTCAGTCAGAACTACGGCGATCTTGTCAACGTCTTCACGGACAATCTCTGGGGCGAAGGCCCTCTCGCGCATGTATCTGATGGCTGTTCCGGTGTGTGTGTTACCACCCATGTAAGGTATCTCGAGAATGGCATTTTTGAGCTGTTCTTTGTCTCCATATTCATCCAGACCGAACTGTGGGTAGTAGAGTGAGGAGAAAGTGGCAACACCGACCCGTGTTTTATTGGGGCCAATGTCGAACAAGTCGACGACTTCAGAGACGAAATCCAGTTGAGTTTTGAAATCTGGTTCCCATATGCTGGATGACGTGTCCAAGAGAAAGAAGAGCTCAGCTGGTTTCCCCCCACAACCTGGAATGTCAGAATCAACGTCATCGTGAAATAAAAAAAAACGCATACAAGAAATAATGTTCAACAGGAAATGTTCTGAAACGATACCTCTGAATGCATAATCCGTCCGTGAATAAAAATGAAATCATTGCCAATAAAATTATCAGACTATGAAGACTAAGAGATTGCTCTGTCATATGCAACAATGTCTGCGATTTTATTCGTATATCTGAAGGTTACCATATTTTACATTTTAAATCCATTCAAATGTTACCTGGTCCGAAGTACTGTTGAGGTTGGTCGTTTCCAGGGTATGCAGGCTTACTGGACACGTGGACAACGAAAGCCTGTACAAAACAACAAGAAAAATGAATAACGAATAATGAAAACTGTTTCTTTTTCATACTAATATCTTCTCATACGTTGCGAATGCATTTAAACTTTTAAAGGAAATTATGACATTACAAATAAAGCAGAAGAAACAATGTGTTTCATAAAAGTTTGAGCGTAATTATCTGGCGTATGTACTCACCAAGCAGACAAAGATGGTAGCATACGTAGGTAGCATAGCTGTAGATGGTGTGTGTATAGATGATGCAGATAGATTGATCTTGTATGTACTCCGAATGTTGTCCATAATGTGTTTAGTTCTGTATTTATACAGTGTGGTAGACAAGACGGATGATGCGCCCAACACACGTAATACGTCATTAGCAGGGTAAGCCTCACTGGTCCAACGTAGATGGTGTACGCACGCTGGCTGTGAATGGGACGTGTGAGCGTTGGGCGGAAGGGGAGAGGGCATGGGAGGCTATAGGTTAGATATATGTAGCACAGAATATACTCCATTAACATCTGCACATTCCACCCTCGACCGGAACCGTGGAATGTCGTAGATGCGATGGGATTATCTGTATGAGCAAGTTATCGTGGCGTGGAAAGGTGGCAGCAAGACACTATGACATATCAGACACTGGCTGTTATTAATTGCGTTGGCAATAACACACGCTGCGCAGTGGCATTGTGATCTGCAAATATACCTTATATGGAAGAAATGCTGATTGTGTTTTGAAAGTTGAATTCAAACATTTGCACTCAAATCACTTTGTTCATTAAATGTCACCCTCATTGAGTGCATTTACAATAATTAAAATCTCACTAGCATTTCCAGTTCATGATGTAATAATTTTCATTTAGGTCTGTTCGCAAAAAAATCTGGAGTGGGAATTCAAAATGAGGACTCGAAAGTTGTGTGTCAGTTATCTGCTTTTCCAGCTGTATGCCAGTTATCTACTTGTCCAGTTGTGTGCCTCTTATCTGCTTGTCCAGTTGTGTACAAGTTATCTACTTGTCCATTTGTGTGACAGTTATCTACTTGTCCAAATGTGTGCAAGTTATCTACTTGTCCAGTTGTGTGCCAGTTATCTACTGGCTGAATATTAGAACCTGAACTTTACTAAGGATTTGAAGCCCCCAAAATAACATATTAGATTTGACCTTTTTTTCAAAAGACATGGTCTATTCGTATACTCGTATACAGCTGTGTTTGACTACTCCAGGCGTGTGTCAAGTATATGGACAGCCTCACCCAAGTGTCTTCTGATATCAGTTTTATCTTCACGAGTTGATAGTATTTTCACTTTTATCAACGAGTGTTTATATGAGAAGACAGCAGGATTAGGTTCTAGTTAGCATAAAGAAATCATCAATTTCATGACGTCAGGGCATTGTCAGGCCATTGTGCAAAATCTACCAAGAAGATATCTCCTTGGATAAACTGTGATGGAAGCATATCTGTCAGTCTGTCCATGGTGATATCGACGGTTCCGTTCACCCTACATATGGGTCAGACTGATATACACTCTCTATGATGATGTTGCGTTCATCCCACAAACGGCTCAGGCTGATATGCACTAGCTGTCTATGATGATATTGCCTATATCCCGCATACGGTTCAGGCGATATACACTAGCTGTCTATGATGATATTGCCTATATCCCGCATACGGCTCAGGCGATATACACTAGCTGTCTATGATGATATTGCCTATATCCCGCATACGGCTCAGGCGATATACACTAGCTGTCTATGATGATATTGCCTATATCCCGCATACGGTTCAGGCTGATATGCACTAGCTGTCTATGATGATATTGCCTATATCCCGCATACGGCTCAGGCCAGACTTTCACAAGTCTGAGGAAGTAAATATTACGTCCCTGCTGTTCAGATAATTCAGTAAATGAAGTACATATTTGAGTGGTTTAGAGGAGTATGAACGCTTTGAAGCCTGCACGTGAGAGAGAGATATTATTTTATTATTGTGTCATGGAAATGTTTACATAATACATATAATCTACAGGCCTGCGAGACACATAAAATCTATAAAACTACGCATAGATAACATATATCTCTGTACACACATAGTAAAACTTTGAGAAAAGTAATGTCATACGTTATAATAAGTTACTTTTTTAAAAGATAAGTATCACTGATGCAGCTAAGGGATAGGTTATCACATTCCATAATAGATATGGTCTGGTCGACAGGAGTCGTCAGGCTAAACAGACAGCTAAGAGAGCATGCCTTTTGTCACAAAACTGACCTTATATCGGAATATATATTACATTTCGATAGAGACTGGACCTCGTTTCTACGGAAGAGTCCTAGTGCCACAGGTTTTTTTATCTGCTAATTAGGACTTAATATTTCCTAATTATGACCTTATTATCTCCTATTATCTCCTAATAAGGACTTAATATCTCCTAATTAGGACTTAGTATCTCCTAATTAGGACTTTTTAGAATTTAGAGGTTTGTACTGGAGCAAGATGCTTGCCTTCGTTGTCTCAACCTTGAATGGAGCAGCGGTTTTAATTGGCATTGGTTTTCATTTGTCTGTGTCATCATTGTATTGGGAGTCGTGAGAGGCATTTAGAAGTTGCTGAATATCATAAGACGAGTATATTGATGACAACTTCTTTTTATTGTCTAAAACGATGTTTCAGGGCTACTTCTTGCCCCTTCTTCAGGCGATAGAGACAGGAGTACAAGACATATTGTACATACCAGTATTTACAGGAAGAAGATAAGTACATGTATGTGCAATGGAATCACAGAGGACAGATCAAATGCCGTTATGAAAAAAACGCTAACAGGAATTAATTGAAGCCAGTTAAAAGATGTGTACACAGCAGAGTGATACACAGATAATTAGATTTACAGGAAGCCTGACGTGTGCATGTGTATACAGTTCAATGAGGTAGATGAAATAGACGTTATATAAACAATGGTGATGGTGAGATGTAAACACAACAGAGTGATATACAGCTCATTAAATGGCATCAGGGTTTTTTTTCGTGATGTTCCAGGCACTGGGGAGATATAGTCCTTGATCTTTATTAATCTCAGGGGTTAATCTCCTGAAGTTGATGACTTCTAGTAGATTTCGTTTGAGTCAATCGTGAAAGTTGGTAGTCAGGATGCTAGTCTGTTGCCAGTCAATGGAATGAGTGGGGTTGTTTGTTATGTGTTCTGAAAGGGCAGATTTGTTGTCGGCCTTTCCAACTGATGTTTTGCGTTCTTTCAGACGTATATCAAGTGGGCGTGACGTTTCTCCAATGTAGCTACAGCCACAGTTGCAGTTTATACCAACTTGGCATATGCAGCCTCAGGGGATTTTGCATAGTTTGGTTGTTGTTACCTCGTCCATTTGCCTTAAGGATGGTCTGCTAAGTTTTGTCTGAATAAAATGAAACATCTATACTTGTAGTTTTCCCGAGAAGTCGGCTGATGTGATGACTAGTCTGGCCTTGGCAGGGGATGTTGATTCTGATTGGGTATGCTTGATTTCTGGGTGGTCGTTGGTTTTGCTGGTTCAAGGTTTCAGCTATGGTCTGCTCCACAAGGTTTTTGGGATAGCCATTTGGGTGATGAATGAGGTGATCTATCCCGGCACGTAGTTGAACTTGGTCACAGCTGGACTTGGCTCTTCTTGTTAGAACTGAAATTATGGCGCTTTTAATCTGGGGGTGGTGACTGGACAGGTAGTGGATAGATTGGTCGGTGTGAGTTGGCTTTCTGTAGACTGATGTGGTGATCTTGTCAGGCGAGTTATGGAGGAAATCATCGAGGAAAGGCAAGGTCTGTTGTTGTTCGGTCTCCATGGTGAATTGAATGCGGTCGTGTTGACTGCTGACGTGGTCAAGGATAATGCAGATTCTTCAAAGCTGGTCATGTAAACTTCAGTGATGAGTGCAGAGAGAGGAGAGTCGCCCATGGGGAGTCCATGAATTTGTTGATAAACTTTGTTCTGCCACGTGAAATAAGAGGTGTTCAAACGGATGGATACCAAGTTGATAATACTGTCTATGCTACGTTTTGTGTCCAAAGAGTCCATACAGCTGTCTAACCTGGCAGAACGTCGAGGGTTTCGTTGAGAGGTATGTCGGTAAATAAATCTACAACATCGCAGCTGGCCATCCTTCCTGATACGTTTGAATCTAGCAGTTTGCTAATAAAGGACGATGACTCACTGATGAAGGACTTGCCTTCTTTGCCCAAGGGAGCAAGTAATTTACTGAGAAATTGTGCAGTATTGTAGAATACTGATCCACCTGAGCAAACAAGAATTCTTGCTGTAACCGGGTTCTAACAGAGTTTAACAGTGGCACGAGCACTGGGAGCTTGCCCATTGATCGGATTTAGCTTATTGAATACAGAGTCACTTGTGTACTTATTGTTGTGGAGGGTCTTTAGGATTTTCTTGTGTTGTCGTTCTGTTGTGGGATCCTTAGGGTCGTCCCACCTGTACGGTCAGGTAATCCGATGTATCCAGTTTAAGTAATGCACTTGTTGCTGGCCCGTTATAGTAAGTTTCAGTGAGCTAAGTTCAGTTGTCAGTCAATTACTGTCCCTTACCCACTGAGCCAGCACTGTTCTACTGACAAGATGACATGTCATTTTCCTTAAGGTGGAGTGTAAGTAAGACATAGGTTTGCTTTATGACACTGCAGTTATGGCAAATTCAAAAGTTCCTTGTTTCTTTCCTAACTGTCGTAGAGGTCAATAGTAACTTTAGTTTGGTTACCAAATTTGTATTAAGTCTAGGAAGTGAAGACAAGGGCCGGCGACAACGTCCTCCTAATCATGGGACGGCAACAGCGATTAGATGATCATCTTCACTACCGACTCCATCGAGTTATTACCACAGAGAGAAACCTTTTATTTTGAAACACGATTGGTATCGAATGCTGTCATAGTTAGGGCACATGAAAAAGTGGAATACATCCTCTGGGCCTTAGGAGCAGGAGCAAGAAGGATTATCTGAGATGAAACGATTACACTTGTCACTGCATCCCAATCGAAGGCGGAAGTGAATTATTTGACAGAAACTGCTACCAAAATTTAGATCGAACATTTTGTTGGGATTAACTTATGGTTTGATTAGATTCTGAAACTGTCCAGCAGAGGAAGCATTTTGCGCATTTATATGTAGTTCAAACAGCTAATTTACATTTACATTGTGTTGGACAAAACGATTTGGCATAATCAGTAGATTTGCATCTTGTAGTCTGATAATTTAATTTTCATTATTCCAAAGATTGTAGTTACTGTCATCAGAAACATATCCTGGAGCAAGATCACAAATCAGAAACATTCCCCGGAGCAAGATCACAAAGATAGTCAGAAACCATAAGGTTTATCATTTTGTAAAATAATGGTAATTTAGAAATTTGTGTATATATATTGTTATATTGAATGTCAAGTTATGTAGCATTATTGTTAATTATATGCAGAATTAAAATGTTGTTGAATTTTTCCTTCTTAACCTTTTAACTCTTAAAAAGATCAACTTTATATTGCTCCCCTTGTCCAGAATTCGACTTCCCAAAACAGGCTATAGTCGGTACATCAAAGACAAGACGGTAATCTCCCGTCCGGGATTATCTGTCGGCATATCAAACAAACCGGACAGGTGGGACTAACCCGGATCCTTAGGAAGGACTTTGTAGGTTGAACTGTCACTCAGGCGGGTGATGACCAAGTCCAGGAAGTCGGGGGTGTCCATGACTACTGCTGCTTTGTCTTTGTCTGCTTCGGTAACGGTTATGGTTTTGTCTTCACGGAGTTCTTTGATGGATTTTCGTTCTTGGGAGGAGAGGTTGCTGCGTTGTCTAGTGGGTTTTCTAACAATATCAGCTATCTGATGTCTCAGGTATAACAATTTGTCATTGGGAGCTAATTGTTGAAGACCTCTCTCAATGCTAGTTATGAATTCATCTGATGGGGTGATTCTGCAGGATGAATTTTGGGCCCTTCGACTGAAGGGAGGTCTGGACTAGTGACAGGGATTTGGAGATAAGGTTGACGACTGTCTTTTGGTTGTAAGTTCCACGGTTGACGATGGTAGTGCTACAATGGGAGGTGTTGACTATCGCTTGTTGCTGGAGATTGCTGAATTTTTTTACGCTGCTTAATCTTGTCGTTGAGGGTGGCATTGTAGATGGTAGTAGGGGTCTGGACTTTTTTTTTCATTTTATTCAATCAAAACTTAGCAGACCATCCTTAAGGCAAATGGACGAGGTAACAACAACCAAACTATGCAAAATCCCCTGAGGCTGCATATGCCAAGTTGGTTTAAACTGCAACTGTGGCTGTAGCTACATTGGAGAAACGTCACGCCCACTTGATATACGTCTGAAAGAACGCAAAACATCAGTTGGAAAGGCCGACAACAAATCTGCCCTTTCAGAACACATAACAAACAACCCCACTCATTCCATTGACTGGCAACAGACTAGCATCCTGACTACCAACGTTCACGATTGGCTCAAACGAAATCTACTAGAAGTCATCAACTTCAGGAGATTAACCCCTGAGATTAATAAAGATCAAGGACTATATCTCCCCAGTGCCTGGAACATCACGAAAAAAAGCCCTGATGCCATTTAATGAGCTGTATATCACTCTGTTGTGTTTACATCTCACCATCACCATTGTTTATATAACGTCTATTTCATCTACCTCATTGAATTGTACACACATGCACACGTCAGGCTTCCTGTAAATTTAATTATCTGTGTATCACTCTGCTGTGTACACATCTTTTAACTGGCTTCAATTAATTCCTGTTCGCGTTAGTCTTGTCTTTGATGTACCGACTATAGCCTGTATTGGAAAGTTGAATTCTGGACATGGGGAGCAATATAAAGTTGATCTTTTTAAGAGTTAAAAGGTTAAGAAGGAAGATTTCAACAACATTTTAATTGGAGAACATCAGGAAATAACCCCAGAGATTAATAGAGATCAAGGACAATATCTCCGCAGTGCCTGGAACATCAAGGACAATGACCAGTTGTGAATATTGCAGCGTATATTACTATCGGGCCTAGGAGACTATAGGACAGATTCAATACAATGCTTTCTGAGGTTAGAAAACCAACCCTAATCGCCCATACAGCTACGTTAGGGGTGTTACGACCTACATCCAAGAGGAGACGACCAGACTTATTTTGGATATCATTTATCATAACTGCATTCACATGTTCCCCAAACAGCAGAGCCATACGATAGCATGAACTAAGTCATCACAAAGTCTGTTAAACACAACAGAATTCATCCCACCAACTGCTTTGTATTTACTAATTAAAATATCCGATGCCATTCCAGCAGACGTAGCCATTTCCTTCGCAGTGAAATCAAGATCAAGGTGTTCCGGTAACCACAATCCGAGATGTATACACATACACTGGTGTGGTCATTTCCATTTTGATTCGTGTCAACACAGATTCAATGGATATGCGGTGCACTCTGCACTCATTGACGTGTATATACGTGGACAAATACATGAACAGACAGCCTCCGTATTTGCTGTGTAGCATCGTCAGGTGTTCCCAACCTCGAAGCAAGAAGTGTGTGGAGAGCAGCGTGTATCTTATGATGACCTCATTTCTATGCCATTGGAAAACATTCTACAGTCAGGAGTCAAGACAAAATAACACATGTACTGAGTTTATTTCCGGAAAATCCTTACATGATATTTTAAAAACTTTCATACATACAATGATAAAAGATACTTTCATACAGTGACAATACAACGAGATCTTTGGACGGACACGCCAGCGTATCTCCAGTATGTATATTCTTAGGCCTCCCCTTATACACGCAAAAATGCATTTGGTATTCGATATATATGGTAGCTGAAACTGCGTCTTGAAGAAACTGAGTAACTGAGATTCATCGAATACAACACGATTGCTAATGGTAATGATATGTATTGCACACGTTTCACAATTAATGATTTATACTGTTCACAAATACAGATAGCACATACGCAGACACGTTACTATAGATAACACACATGTGTATCCCCCTTCCACATGTAACACATATGTAGACACCATGAATGATATTCCATTAAAACAACCACTGTAGTGACGTGAAAGTGGCACGTATTTGGCAGCTGACATGAACATTGTTCACATGGATATTGAGGCAAGTCAAATATACATTTTACAAACATACATATAAGCTAATGTGTTCTAAACGATAAGTACTATTCACAGTTACCTGTTCGTCATATTATCACATCCCAATCTAACCTATCCACAGGGAACATTTCGTTATAATCACATCCCTATCAACAGGACGTCACTTGGAAACGATTACAATAAACATGGAACAACCACAGAATTCAAAGGGACGTTATAAAAACATCATTAAAGTACTAACTACACTAGTCCATAACAAATCCACTGTCAACATGCAGAAATTTACACTGTCTTTGAAACTCTGGCGTCACATGACTGACATGTGATCTAAGTGCCTGCCAGCAGGACTTGAGGTAATCTGTTTTTGCACTTCTGCCTGTAGGTCTGACCACTTACCGACCAGATGGTACTGAAATGTTGTCCTGCAAACGTAACGGATGGACAGCCGGTTGTACAATGTATTCATATATGCAGCCTTTCGCCCGCATCTCAAAGATCTGAAAATGAAAACATTTACTCCATTAGCTACATATCATATATAGCTGTTCAATAAAATATTCAAACCTGTGCCTCTGTTGGTATGAAACTTAAGCTCATGTTTAAACAAAACGCAAACGGATGTGTATCTAAATATAACAAAAGAGCTACAAAAATGGTTACAGATTTCAGAAATAAAAGAATATTTATGAACACGAAAAGAATAGATAAGTACCTGCACAAAGGACGTCGATAAGTTGCAGATTAGTCTCGTGCAGGACGTCATAGTCGGGAATCTGGAACACGTGACCAGAAGACGTTGCCATGGCCTCTGCCTCCGTCATGTCAACGTCCTCGCCGATGGCCACCACGAAGATCTCGATGTTTTTGTTCTTGGACTCCTCTATCTCATGAAACACTCTCTTCGGAATCTCCAGCTTATCGTCCACAAACACAACAGCCATCCGCCTCGCCATCTCCCGTGCACCATGTTCCAGGGTGAAACTGTGACTGTGCATCTTCCGAAGGACGTGACTCAACTCCGGGTAGTCACGGTTTCGGAGATCTTTGGCAAACTCATCTTTGTCAGAGTGCTGGAAGCACAAGACCCATGCTATCAGTTATCGGGAACAGGGGCAAGTAACAACTGATATTATGATATTAAGACCTGTCTGAGTTTTGTCTGAGTGATTAAAACTAAATGGAAACTGTGCGGAAAGTGGACAATTAAGAAATATAACTCATAACTATCAGTTTTGTAGTGATCTCGGTGAGATGAGATGATGTTTAATTCTTTGGCTCGTAAACATTGTCATTTTAATGTGTGTGTGTGTGTGTGTGTGTGTGTGTGTGTGTGTGTGTGTATGTGTGCATTGTTTTCGTCAGACGCTCGGAAGTGCCATTTCATACAGACATTGACCCTTGACTCCAAGGCGTCCACGTCATGTTTTCTCCCCTTCCTGTCAAGACGACAGTCAGAGTTAGGAAGTACCACCCTGCCAAGACGACAGTCACAGTCAGAAAGTAGCACCTTTAAAAGTGGTGGATCATGCCAGGCGCCTGCTAGCTGGGCTGACGCTCTAACAAATACATCATTAGCTTCGATGTGTTAATTCAGGTACACTTTTGAAAATGTGTTTTCAACGACTTCTCCACCCCTCATTTGACCCCTCACCTCTCCAAGATCTATGTCTCCGTCGTGGCAGTTTCTGGAAACAACACCGGCCCTCATGACGTCATCGGCAAAGTTGAACTCATCCACGACGGTGCCGATGAACTTCTGTAATTTGCCTGTCTTAGTTGCTCCCATAGCAGCAGAGTCGAACACGAACATCACATCGGCCAAGGTGGAGCTGTGGCAAGCTGGAAATGTTACAGTTAATGTTATCTAGGCATTTGCAAATGCATATTATCACAATGTGTTCGTTAGAGACACTTGAAGTCGGAAATGACCAGTTATACAACACATAATTTATTTGCCTTCTTCCAAATACAGTGGTAACAGTGAATACTGTATTGCTATGTATTATCTTCTATATTTACCTGATTGATCACCCTGCATGAGAGCCGCTGCTGCAATCACTGCAACGAGAGCAATAAATGCACTTATTTGGTATATTGGAAACATGCAGTCCTTTCGTCATACGAGATGCATGATATTCAGATATTAATCATAACAATGCGACAATGCTTTGGGGAAATTACGTAAGCAGTTGTATGTTTCAGATGCAAGAATACATACTGATCATTCATATTACCAAATATGACTAGAAATACATTAACGGTAGCTTAAATTCCACTGGCAAAAATATCTACATACATCAACAGAGAATACTGAATTATTGTCTCACCTTCACATTCACCCAAGGCAAACTTTTCCTTTATATTTTCCAGAGCACTATAGCTGGCCACTTCATACACATACGTCTCTGAGGGTTCGCTGCCGATGAGGGTCAATTCCTTGGGGTCAAAGTTTTTGCCGATACCAACAGCAAAGACGTTGATGCCTTCCATCTTGGTCTTCATGGCCTCTGTCTCTGTGTCAACAGGGTAACGTGACCTCCCGTCAGTCAGAACTACGGCGATCTTGTCAACGTCTTCACGGACAATCTCTGGGGCGAAGGCCCTCTCGCGCATGTATCTGATGGCTGTTCCGGTGTGTGTGTTACCACCCATGTAAGGAATCCTGAGGATAGCCTTTTTGAGCTGTTCTTTGTCTTCATATTTATCCAGACCGAATTGTGGGTAGTAGCGTGAGGAGAAGGTGGCAACACCGACCCGTGTTTTATTGGGGCCAATGTCGAACAAGTCGACGACTTCAGAGACGAAATCCAGTTGAGTTTTGAAATCTGGTTCCCATATGCTGGATGACGTGTCCAAGAGAAAGAAGAGCTCAGCTGGTTTCCCCCCACAACCTGGAATGTCAGAAACAACGTGAAACAAAACTCTTCCATGTATATCGGAATAAAGGACAGATTATGAACATCATTTATACTGCCTGAGTGATGACTTCAGGTTATTGATAAGAGCTTACTATAAAATATTACTGTGTATTTTTCATATCCAAATGATAACATGGTTGCTTGTAATATTTTTAATAAGATCTATTTGAAAGAGGAAATGCGACAGCTCACCTGGACCAGTTAGTGACTGATGTTGGGTAGCCTTTTCAGGTCCCTTATGATGAGCGGGTTTACCCTGGACAATGATGGCAAATGCCTGCAATGTGAACAGATATGATCATTGAACCTTGCTTCCAAGTACACCAGTTATTTACTGTATCAGATATGTAGCGCAATACTTACTTTTCAAAGCACAGTGTTTGAACTCTGAACTCGGTCTGCCTCACAGTCCCTGAACCACATTATTTTCTCTACTGCCTAGCCCTCTTTGTAGCTATATAGTGCAAACGCAGTCTAGATTTCTCAAAATGCTAAAAAGCTACAACAGTGTCATTATTATTATGTTATTGATACTAAAGATAATCATATATCTTGTAATCCACACATGCTATCTGAGACACGAGCATACAGAGCTGATATGGTATTGATTAATGATAAATACATTTCTCTATCCACTTCTGAGAAAGTTACAAATTCCAGTAGACTTACCAGGATGACAAGTATAAACAGCTTCATGACTACACTGTAGTATGAGTCAAACAGTGAGTGTAAGATGGTGATATTCAGGTGCAATGTTCTGATATGTCTAATGATCGTAAATTTGCTCTTATATAGTGTAGTAAAAGACGTGGGTGATTTTCTGTAAAATGTGTGCTACGTCATCAAAAGGGTAGGCCTCCCTGCGTCGCCATACTCGTGGGTCCCGTGACCTCGGAAATATACACATACCACGCATAGGTTGTGTTGCTACGTGCCTCATGAATGGAACGCTCGCGAGCGTTGTCCGGAAGGGGAGAGGGCAAGTAGGGATAAGACAGACATAGATTATGAAGATTTCAGAAGCTGATAAGATTAGGCATTTCATACACGACCGGATCTTGAGATTGTCGGAAAGCTTTGTTGGGATTACTGCAATACAGATGTGCAGTGGGATGACCCCGAGTTGACGTCGTGTTGTGGGGAAGGGGTGGAAGGACAGGTGGGTGTGGCCATCAGAGTGGAGTAATGCTTATAGTATGATATATGCAAGAAGATAACATGGAGGAATACCATATATGGTAGAGGGGTTCGTGAACTCTAAAGTTTAATATGAGCACCCGCGCGCGGAAATCGTCAATTACTTGCACTTGCTCCGATCGCACGAAGATGACTACTGAAAAGTTAGAATTAACCCATACATTCAACCATCTAGTTTAATGTTTCTGTTTCGTTTGAAAATATTGTATAATTGATATTATTTCATGGACACGTGTTCCTGCCTGCACATATGCAAATCAGTCTCTGAACATTTGTGCCCACGTGAAGACCTTTACAGTCAGTCTCACTTGCCCTTGTAGGGACAACGCATATCCGATGTTACCTGAACATACATGTATAATACACAAGTAAAATGTATCTGTAGGTTTGGCGATCCCCGGCCTTTGAAGGTACAGATTTGATTCCCCAATAAATTACATTTCTTTAGTAGATGTCGCTACTAACAGTCCCACTCGACCTATCTGAAGCAATTCAAACACACTGACTATACTAGTGCCAAACTAGTGTGAGTTAGATAGGTGCTGGTGATAAGTGACTGACGAGTGTGAGTTAGATAAGTGCTGGTGATAAGTGACTGACGAGTGTGAGTTAGATAAGTGCTGGTGATAAGTGACTGACGAGTGTGAGTTAGATAAGTGCTGGTGATAAGTGACTGACTAGTGTGAGTTAGATAAGTGCTGGTGATGAGGGACTGACTAGTGTGAATTAGATAAGTGCTGGTGATAAGTGACTGACTAGTGTGAGTTAGATAAGTGCTGGTGATAAGTGACAGACTAGTGTGAGTTAGATAAGTATTGGTGATAAGTGACTGACTAGTGTGAGTTAGATAAGTGCTGGTGATAAGTGACTGACTAGTGTGAGTTAGATAAGTGCTGGTGATAAGTGTGAGTTCTCAGATGGGGTGTAAGCCCCCACCTATATCACAATCATTTCTTTCCTATGTAAGTGTAATCCAAACCATAACACGCGTTACATTTCACCTCTTTTATAATGACATTATGCATGCGTAGTAGGGACGGTTAGGACAAAATGGAATCGAGTACCCGCATGTACTTACCCGAGTAACCGGAAATGTCTGGAACACAGTGTTTCGGTCAGCTTTCTGAATATTAGGATTTGACAGATATTATTAAAGAAAACTTGAAAGGGTGGCAATAAGACATTAAAGCTGATCTCTAATCATAATTTAATTAACGTCTGTTTAACCAGTATAAGAAGCAACACCATTCCTTACATTCTTCGTTAAAACTGTTACTCCCTTCTGCTGTAAACTTACTACTCACTGCTCATGCGCATATATATTACAGTCGTTGATGATAAGCTTCAGTAAACGGACAATGCCAGTGATGTAAATGTGTGTTACATTCGTGAAGACAAGTCATTATCTGCGCTTGTCATTGCAGAGTTCTCTTTCTTTCCTTGATATAGGACTCGATTCCAGTTGTACCCGACCCCACCCGGGTTCGAGTACCCCAGTACACGTCCCAGTCCGAATTCGTAGCTTTCTGGAGCCAGTGCCCGGGTGGGTTACATCCGCCGACTTTGTGAACTGGTGATTAAGTGTCATCTGGCTCTGAGAGTGCGGGTTCGAGTCCCGGATCGGACTCAACTCCTGAAATGACTAGAACCTTCCTTTACGGAGAAAATGTAATCCCAAATATTGCAGATGTTACATCAGTCCGCTTTCCAAATGGCATTGTGCATTGTCAAAGTAAAGATAAAAAGGCGAAAAAGTAATTACAAAAAGTATAATTCGTATAAGCAAAACGTGTTATGGTTAAAGGTCACATGCAACCAAAAAAGCAAACATTATTAAAACACATTTATCACTTATTCATGACGTATAATATACATTGCTTCTTTTAAAAAACAAATAAACAAAATTATAAGCGTACAATCGCGATTCAAAAGTGCAATATTTTGTACTTGGACTTACTTCCCCCGAAACGAAGCCCTCGGGAGACCGAACCCAGTCATAGCGGATGGATGTGCACTCAAGTGTAACGACGGCCTCTGATTGGCTGTTTCATTTGCTGATATGCTGAGGGTTCATTGTGTGTACAGAAAGGTGATCTGTTTGATGGGCATTTTAGAAGTATGGTCAGTCACATGAAAGTAAGATTCTTTATCGATAACAACTTCTTTTTGTGTACTTGATGCGTCGTTTCAGTATGGATTCATATACTGTTGTCAAACAAAATCATACACACTAAAAGAAGTCGTTATCCAGAAAGAATGTATATAGAGATGCTGGATTTTGAAAATACATGTTCTCTGAATTTCCGCTCGATCCAATCAAAAATCATGTCAGTAAAGATGGTAAACTACTGCGTGGCTGGAATCTGTCATTCGTCCAAGTGCAAAGCAGGACTTGAAACTGACAAGAGTTTGCACCAGTTTCCGTCAGATCCAGTCATCCGAAAAAAAGTGAATGTAGTTTGCTTGCAACCCACATGTCATGTGTATCACACGTGCCTAATTACATAATGTGGCAGAGACGGGGCTCGGGTGCACGAGTCATAAATCAACTTATTTTCTTTATGTCGTATAGTCTGATAGGTGTTAAGTTCAAATTGCACGTGGTCAATGATTGAAGCTGTGTACTGCATGTTGTCTTTAGCAGACAGGCAGACATATAGGTATGAATAAACCAGACACTGAGCTTTCTCTGTGACAGAGACTGCTTACCACAATCAACAAGTTTTTTCACGTAACGAGTAGATTATTTACTTGTTTGTGTACACAACCAAGACTAGACTACTGCTCACGACCTCAGATGCTGGGCATGCATACTGTTTCAAGCTCCGCGAACCTATTCACTGTGCATGCGTTATGGACGCAGCGCAGCACAGCTGTTGAAACTCCGATTTCGCGGGCTTTTTTTTCATCGCGTTTTTTCAACTTTATAGGTTGAATTGGCATTTTTTATGATTTGTTTCGGTAAGTGCATACCGAAAGGTACCAGAATCTGCAAAGTTGTATTTTACGTTGCCAGTTATGTGCTTGACTGACTGTGGGAATGCTATCTACCTTTCACCTGTGTAACAGTTATCTACTTGTCCAGTTGTGAGTCACCTTCATCCGTTTTCAAGTGGGTGTAGCTAATGTGCCAGGGATGTACTATGTGCCAGTGATCTACTTCTCCATCTGTTACACGTAATATGTTTAAATTTCTACTGAAAGGCTGTGTGTACTCGTATACTGAAACTGTGACTTCTTGTCTACATCCGATATGTGAAGCATATTTCATGCGATTGTCAGGCATCTTCTACTTCAAGTATGAATTAAGAATATAGCCTTAATGTTCCCCACATAGATGTGCCCTTTAACCCCGTGAAATATACATACCACGTGAAACTGTTTCCCCGCGTGTGTGAGTGTGATGGTTGCGACAGCGGATCGGAAAGGGGGAGTCAATGAGGTCAGTCCTCCAATCATTTATTAATACTAAATTACGTATATATATATCGGGTTGATACACACCAAACAGAGAGAGGCAGGCAAACTCGGGGCGTTACGGGGAACCATTTGTTTATATACGGATGACTGTGTGATGAAAGCATATGTGTGAGGCTGATATATCCAATGATGATATCGAGGTTATTCCGGTCATCCTACCTATGTGTCAGGCTGGTATATACTATGGTGGTATTGAGGCTATTCCAGTCATCCTACCTATGTGTGAGGCTGATATGTAGTATGGTGGTATCGAGGTTATTCCGGTCATCCTACCTATGTGTGAGGCTGATATATACTATGGTGGTATCGAGGCTATTCCGGTCAACCTACCTATGAGGCTGATATATACTATAGTGGTATCGAGGCTATTCCGGTCAACCTACCTATGAGGCTGATATATACTATAGTGGTATCGAGGCTATTCCGGTCAACCTACCTATGAGGCTGATACATACTATAGTGATATCGAGGCTATTCCGGTCAACCTACCTATGAGGCTGATATATACCATAGTGATATCGAGGCTATTCCGGTCAACCTACTTATGAGGCTGATATATACTATAGTGATATCGAGGCTATTCAGGTCAACCTACCTATAAGGCTGATAGATACTATAGTGGTATCGAGGCTATTCCGGTCATCCTACCTATGAGGCTGATAGATACTATGGTGGTATCGAGGTTATTCCGGTCATCCTTCATATGTGTGAGGCTGATATATACTATGGTGATATCGAGGCTATTCCGGTCAACCTACCTATGAGGCTGATAGATACTATGGTGGTATCGAGGCTATTCCGGTCATCCTACCTATGAGGCTGATAGATACTATGGTGGTATCGAGGTTATTCCGGTCATCCTACCTATGAGGCTGATAGATACTATAGTGGTATCGAGACTATTCCGGTCATCCTACCTATGAGGCTGATAGATACTATGGTGGTATCGAGGCTATTCCGGTCATCCTACCTATGAGGCTGATAGATACTATGGTGGTATCGAGGTTATTCCGGTCATCCTACCTATGAGGCTGATAGATACTATAGTGGTATCGAGGCTATTCCGGTCATCCTACCTATGAGGCTGATAGATACTATGGTGGTATCGAGGTTATTCCGGTCATCCTACCTATGAGGCTGATAGATACTATAGTGGTATCGAGGCTATTCCGGTCATCCTACCTATGAGGCTGATAGATACTATGGTGGTATAGAGGTTATTCCGGTCATCCTACCTATGAGGCTGATAGATACTATGGTGGTATCGAGGTTATTCCGGTCATCCTACCTATGAGGCTGATATATACTATAGTGATATCGAGGCTATTCCGGTCATCCTACCTATGAGGCTGATAGATACTATGGTGGTATCGAGGTTATTCCGGTCATCCTACCTATGAGGCTGATAGATACTATAGTGGTATCGAGGCTATTCCGGTCATCCTACCTATGAGGCTGATAGATACTATGGTGGTATCGAGGTTATTCCGGTCATCCTGCCTATGAGGCTGATAGATACTATGGTGGTATCGAGGTTATTCCGGTCATCCTACCTATGAGGCTGATAGATACTATGGTGGTATCGAGGTTATTCCGGTCATCCTACCTATGAGGCTGATAGATACTATGGTGGTATCGAGGTTATTCCGGTCATCCTACCTATGAGGCTGATAGATACTATAGTGGTATCGAGGCTATTCCGGTCATCCTACCTATGAGGCTGATAGATACTATGGTGGTATCGAGGTTATTCCGGTCATCCTTCATATGTGTGAGGCTGATATATACTATAGTGATATCGAGGCTATTCCGGTCATCCTACCTATGAGGCTGATAGATACTATGGTGGTATAGAGGCTATTCCGGTCATCCTACCTATGAGGCTGATAGATACTATGGTGATATCGAGGTTATTCCGGTCATCCTACCTATGTGTCAGGTTGATATATACCATGTTGCTATCAAGGCTATTCCGGTCATCCTACCTATGTGTGAGGCTGATATATACTATGGTGATATCGAGGCTATTCCGGTCATCCTACCTATGAGGTTGGTATATACTATGGTGGTTTCGAGGCTATTCCGGTCATCCTTCCTATGAGGCTGGTATATACTATGGTGGTATCGAGGTTATTCCGGTCAACCTACCTATGTGTCAGGCTGATATATACTATGGTGGTATCGAGGCTATTCCGGTCAACCTACCTATGAGGCTGGTATATACTATGGTGGTATCGAGGCTATTCCGGTCAACCTACCTATGTGTCAGGCCGATATATACTACTCGTATGGTGGTATCGAGGCTATTCCGGTCAACCTACCTATGTGTCAGGCTGCTATATACTATGGTGGTATAGAGGCTATTCCGGTCATCCTACCTATGAGGCTGGTATATACTATGGTGATATCGAGGCTATTCCAGTCATCCTACCTATGAGGCTGATATATACTATGGTGATATCGAGGCTATTCCGGTCATCCTACCTATGAGGCTGGTATATACTATGGTGGTATCGAGGCTATTCCGGTCATCCTACCTGTGAGGCTGGTATATACTATCCATGATGATAGCGACGATTCGGTGCGTCGTACAAGCGGGTCGGGCAAAACTTACACAACTCTGAGGCAGTAAATATTATGTTCAACAGAATGTTCAATGGTATGAATAAATTCATTAGCTTTATCAAAGAGGACAAGAGAAGGTTTGTTGGCAGGAATTCTTCTCAGGTTGTACATGGGCCTATTCCAAGTTTAAAAGCATCATTTTCCATTACGCCGTGGACATGTTCAAGGTTCAATGGCGAAGAGGGTAGTAAAAGCAACGAGCCATGCCATCATGTCGTTTCAGCTATGCTGTTTGTGCCAAGGGAGGGTATCCACTGACAAGGCGTGTGACAGTGTTTGTGAATTCATTATCTTTACAAACCAATAATTTCACTATTACTGATTTGCAGGTACAGGAGTACAATTAGTTAATTTACACTGATAAAGAGACATCCCTAGACGATAACTGCTCCCTCTATAAATAAAGGCGGGTAGCAAACAGCTTTCGGAATGTGGAGCTCCATGACAAATGATAGGTATGTTATTGTTTTATCGGATCAATACTGACTGAAAATGCACATAATGTTTGGCGGACCAGGACAAGACCCCCACTGCACGTTCTTCGGCATGCCTATCATACGTATGTCTTGCCAGACGAATTCGGACCCGAGTATCATGGTGTTGTCTCAGCCTGCAGACCACAAGATTCCTATTCAATGAAGCATGTGGCTAATGTACCAGGCAGCACCAATCCTTGCATCATGCAAGCCAATAGCTTGCCACTATGTATTTTCTTGCCTTGTTACCTTTTAGCACGGGCGTGTTGTAAGTCATTTCAGGAAATTGTAGCGCACATACTACAATTTTGAAATTCATAATCCACTTTGCTCGGGACCATTGCGTCATGTGAAAATGATATGAAAAGAACAGATTGAGACCTTTCCAAAAGACCGTTTGTCGACCTCACAAATCCGAGTAACAGTATTGTCTTTTACTCATTGTTTTACCTTGATTGATGAAAACAACGAAGAGCTGGGAACCATGAAGAGTGACGTAGAACTATCGCAGTGTACGTTTTGCGTCAGTCACGTGGGGACATATAGATGATTGTGATCAGCATGAAAAGCAGACACCATCCCTATCAGAACATGGATGCTTAATATACGCACTGGCACATTTAGAAGCATGTGTTACAGCAATGTCAGTGAACTGTTACCACTTTAATTATTGAAGGAACTGTCACTGTTCAAGCTGTGAAACCTGGCACTGCCAAAATATTTGATGAATATGTCGTTACTTGTCCCTTACAGTCATCAGAAACCGATATTTACATCATACCTCATGCCGCTCACACGGCAAAGCATGGCCATGATGTCATGAACAGTAGCTGCGGATGCAACGCAGTAACGCTTGCTCAAAACATGCACTCAAACCACCGAGTGCACCTGCACCTACAGCATGTTAAAAGTCAGCCTACCAGACAGGCCATATATAAGTCCCTTCTTCCACAGAAAAGGGTAAGCGTGTTCTCTAACGGACAACATATCACCTCGCACTAACGCCGTGTGAAGAGGTGGTCTCTTGTGGTTAGAGAAAGAGGTGTAGCAACCTATCGAGTGCAAACAGTTCTCACTTAAATACACTGCTGATGTGAGGACCATAACACAGACTCTCCTGATATTTACCAAGAGTTATCATTTTATTTAAACTGATCCTGTAATGCATAAACGGCCTTTCCAAAGTTAAAACAGTAGCGAGGAAAGGCAAAGTAGAAAAAGCAAACGTTCGTGATGATGCCAGTTTGAATCGGTCATCTGGGATCCATGCTTGTCGTAAGAGGCGATTAATGGAATCGGGTGGTCATTCTGGGTGGCATTCTTCAAGCACTCCAAAGCAACACACATCCTCTTACAGCGGATATACAATGTTTCCTTGTGTTGCGTGTGACATTCTACTGTATGCTTGCATGGGTATATGTCTAAAGGCGAGTATAACTCGAGGATGTGTAAGAGACTGATGGTAAATTTCAGACCCCTGAAGATTCCGGCTAGACAACTCTACAGGTTGTATACAGTCAGGCTCGCTGACCTGGTTGACAGACACACTGTCATGTAATCGTAGCCCAGATACGTAGATCATGATCATGCTGTCGATCTCTTGATAGGTGGATAATTTTCAGACCGATTCCATGCAGTAGGAATATTGCCGAGTGCGACATTAACGACAAACAAACACAAAATTGAGTGCTTCCATATCTTCAAATTTCAGTTGATAGCTCTGAGAATACTATAGATATGTTGGATGTACGTGTCTTTTGGAAATGCGTCTTGTCTGCTCATTAAACCATTTGAATTGATGATCCATGAACTTCAATCGCAAAGCAAATGTGATAGTAGTAAGCCTTTTATATTTCGACCAGGCGCCTTCGAAGTTTGACAACCATTTGAGAAGACCAATCGGTTATTAATTTTATAGATTACCCTCAGTCTGAGAACCAGTTAAGATCATCAGAGAGGTTGTTATGAAATATTATAACATATATCATCATAAACGGGGCGATATATATATATGTAAAAGTCATTTATCCCCATGTTAAATATTTGTTATAGACACGGGACATCACTGTTACAGGTAGGACAAATACTTTCTACTATAGGTAGCTGCCGGTTTCACTTTACGTCCATATATACAGATTACTGGCATGCGATGCGTTGTCAATACCTGTAAAACGTAGCATTGTGGTCGAACGTATGGACCTTTGTTAAAACAAGTTTCAAGCATCCTACATAAAACCCATTATCGTGAGAAATCTGAAGTACTTTTGTACGGGTAAGAAATTGTGTTTGTGTTAAACCAAATATGAATTCGAAGGATATCGAAACATTAATCTACTAGTAGTTTGAACCATTTGAATTATTGTTATTAGTTAAAGAGCATAATACTTGTGTAAATGTGACACCTTCCATACTGAGTCCAGGTCTGTAAAACAGTCTCAGAGACATCTTCTTTTCGCTTCCAACAAGCCCCACAAAAAGCATGTCTCAGGTTGAAGGTAGCACTGTGGACTACATGGGTGATCGTATCTACTGCACAGCGTCGGGCACGTGCTATAT
This sequence comes from Haliotis asinina, assembly GCF_037392515.1. Lineage (NCBI taxonomy): Eukaryota > Metazoa > Mollusca > Gastropoda > Lepetellida > Haliotidae > Haliotis > Haliotis asinina. The sequence continues at coordinate 85,778,851 of NC_090282.1, read as the reverse complement.
TTTAAAATTTTGGGATTCGCTTTACCGGCGGGTACGAGGAATGACTTCGTTTGCTGGTTATAAGTGTCTGACTAGCGTGAGTTGGAGTCCCTCAAAATCTAAAATATCTTCTTTACTGAATAGGTGTAATCCCAAATATAACACGTGTTGCATCTGACCACCTTCTACATGACCTTGTGTATTTATCAAGGCCACGATGGAAACGGCATGTATTAATGATTAATCACAAGTTGATATCAGCTTTGAAGGATTGTTCTTCTCCAATCGATTTGAGAGTAACGGTCCACAGATAACGATATCTATATTGTATGACGGGTGCTGTTCGTTGTTATTACAACTGCTGAGAAAGACCAGAGCCATGAGTAACTGAGACACTAGGTACCTATCGGAATTCACAGAGAAGCTGAATTCTCCATGTATTTGAATGAAGTTAATCATGTAGAGAACTCTCAGCATCATCAGTCCATAGTGTATTTGTTAATAACTGTCATTCATAGATGACAGAAATCATGTCACGTGATAATTATACCAGATAAACACTAATGAAGACAAATAATTGTATCTAAAATGTGACACAATGGTGTGCTGATTAGTCACATACTGAATCGATGAATGGAGATAAAAGTAATTCCAGCTCTGTGCCCTCAGATGCATTTGTATAGGACCGCACTCGCAATTCAAACCTTATGGGACTGGTCTATCGTTTCCTTCTATCGTTTATCATCTTTATAACCCTCAGGTCCCGTCCCGTCTCGTCAAGTATGCTCTGTCAATCTATTTTAGCACATTATTACATGTATTGATTAAATCAAGTTAAGTCACACATTGAATGCCAGTACACATCACATTAATATATTATGGAGTAGATACATAGTCAAAGTTGAATTGCATACCAATATGTGCTAACTGCTGTTCTGGTCGTCGCTCGGTAGATTACTGAGTCTCTTGATATAGCAATTCTAGTTTACAGCTTGCTGTATCAAACGTTTAGACTACAGGGAGTCAACAGCCTTGTCAGTGTGTGTACACGAAGATAATGACAGACAATCGAACCACTCCCAACAAGTTCCTTCCTCTACTCACTATTGACTTCCGCTCTTCACCGCTCGTCTCGCTCAGGTCAGTGACCTCAAGGGACAGACGTTGACTGAAAGCTTTGATGTTTGTTGTTTCTAACAATCCACAAATTCACGACATGAGCACCGATCAACAACATTGCGATACGACAATTAGCTGCTGTAACTACCCAATCCCGCCAGATGTCCCGTAGGACAAGAATGGTAAACGTAGGGTCAAAATACCTGTGGCCCGTAGGACAAGCACGGTACACTTAGGGTCTTTGTACCGCCAGTTCTCATTTAAGGACATGCATGGTGCACGAAGGGTCCAAATAGTCTTTTAAGGAGCTGTACGGCGATCGTAGGTTTAACTGTTATACTGTAATCATTTAAATGTGGATGTCCTATCGAATGTTCTATAAAAGTGTCACAATACAGGACGTGGCATCTGTCAAACAGAAAATGCAACCTTTATTTATGGCCACATGTCAAATATGAAATCTGAAACTGTGGTAATAAAGAAAACAGGATGGTCGCCCATCCACTGGGCCCAAATACCCACTCAAGGCTCACATCACTCCCTGTTGCAGTCCTGTTCACTATCACGGTATTCTACTTCTGTTCACTACTGCATTACCCAAATTGACTAAAGCTAGAAAATATACATGAATTCCTGCTGTCATGTGAACAGTGTTTGAAATCTAGGTATCATCTGGCCGTCAGATTTACACACATTTCAAGGGGTGTTTGCATGTATTTCACAGGTGTGTAAATCTGGCCATTGTTTTCATGGGTTTCTAACATGTGTAACATTTGTAAATGTTGTGATTGCAGGACATGCATTTCAATACCTTTGAAATCTCGTATGATCAGGGTTATTTAGTACACGCGTAAACAGGTGGTAATGGGTAAATATAATGTTACACGACACCATTTAACATGTATTTCAGTGGTTCTGTAAGCGTAAGCGTAAGCGCGTCCGACTTCACCATACGACACTGAGACAACTGGAGACACATGGTGATGATGCCCATGGCAGAGCGGCACTATCAACGTGCGTGTCTTTCTTGACATACACATAATGTCAGTTTGAAAGGTTCAAATAAGGGGTCTATGGGCCAGAGCGACATACATGCTCGGAAGTGTGTAAGTCTGTCTCACAGTCCCTTAACTGCATTATTTTCCCTTCTGCTAAGCTCTCTCTGCAATGCTAAAGCCTGAAATGAAGCGTGCGCGTGCGCGTGTGTCTGTGTGTGCATGTGTGTGCATGTGTGTGCATGTGTATGCGTGTTTGTGAGAGGGGGACTGTGTGGGATGGGGTAGACCTAAGGTGGGATGGTGGCAGTTGGTCGGTGATAGGGCTCTGATAAGTCTTTCTAATCAATAGGTAATATCGTTTATATTTGTTTTGTAATGGAAATTACAATACAGTTTAAAGAACTGACCTAAGGTACACTTCTTCTCGTTGCCTAAATTTAGGTCCCTAAGTTTAGTGCTCACTTGTATGAGTTATCCGACTGATCATAGCTGCACATTTTCGTTATCTTGGCTAGATTCCATCTCTTGGGTAGATTACAGAAATTTCTAGTGATTACAGTTAGTTCATAAACTTAGGTAACTACGCAGGTTAGATGTGTGAAAATGTTTCTTGGAAAAAGAAACTGAAAATTGCTAAATTGGGTAAAATATTTCAAGATTGCAAACAATTATTGTGTGTATAATTAAATCATCAGTGGGCAGACCACGGCTGCGTTCCACAAAACCTCCTAAATTTAGGAGGTCGTAGCCCATAAGACCTTGCTTACGACCCTCTTCCGACCTCCTTTACGACCGTTTCCCAAACACGTCGTATCCATGTCGTACATCGTTTAAAGAGGTACGCTGTCGCATAGCAACGCATACAGAGAGACTAAACAGGCACCTGCGTACCTTGTTATTACCGAAGTATTTCAAAATAGAAACACAGTCACTAATATAAAAACCGAAGGATATATTGTGACTAAACTGGGTTTGAATGTATAATAAATGTACCAATGTATATTCTTGAAACAGTATCAAGGAAAGATGGGGTACACTTGTCAGGTCAAAAGCCAGTGTTTGATTCCCGACATAGGCACATTTTAAGACTGAGGCTTAGTGTCTTGAAAATGTATAATTTTGATAAAAGGCAAAGAACATAATTTCCGTTGAAAAATGGACCAAGTATTTTGAAGATTCACAGACTAATTAACACGGAGAATCAGTGGTTTAGGGGCCCGTATTGCAGTTCTCGTGCATGTGTTATTTACGCAGCATGGACAGCTTGTTACATCACTATTTGGTTATGATTAAAAAACACGCTTATGGTACGGTCGGAATCGTGCTACGGGTTAACATGTATTTATCATGAAAAAAGTCTTTTCATGTACGTGGTTTGAAACTTGCGTTTACAAAGGCCTATAAGTTCGATCACAATATTCATCATTTAACAGCTTCTTTTCTCTTAACAAAACTGATTTAAATTCTAATCGCTGATTAAAGAACAAGACAATAAATAGTATGCCAAATTATCGTTACGACGACAACCCTGTGATATTGATGGACACAGCAGTACTATACAACAGATGATCCTGTCGGCCGGACATAGTTTCTTCAACGCCATCACTAATCACTGGGTATCTGTACAATCATATGTGTGATGGAGGTGAACTTATGTCGCTAGTTTTCTCCATTATCTGAATACATGAACGTATTTCTCACGATATCGGTTTTAATGTAGGATGCTTGAAACTTGTTTTAACAAAGGTCCATACGTTCGACCACAATGCTACGTTTTACAGGTAGTGACAACGAATCGCATGCCAGTAATCTGAATATATGGCCGTAAAGTGAAACTGACAGATCCTTATAGGAGAAAGTGTTTACCATGCTTGTAACAACGATAACTCTCGTGTCTATAAAAGGGATATAATGTGGAGATGAATGACATGTACTTTTATCTTTGCCCGTTTATGATAATACATATTGCGATCTTTCACAGTGATCTCTCTGGCTGTCAGGTTGAGGGCACTCTTCATGCATTACGGGTATTTCTATTATTGCATTTATATTGTAACATTCCTCGAACGTTCTCCAAATACATCCGTCAGTTACATCGTTACATCACTCTTTTCCGTTTTGATGTTCTCAACGACTGCTACAAGAATCCTGGTCAAAGTAGAAAAATATTAAGACTATTCCCTACAATTCTTTAACATATTGTACCTTAACTGGATATAGCTTCCGTGCGGGGGAATATCAGAAGGACAGCAATGCACTTATCTGCAATGTTGTAGAAAGCGCTCCACTGAATTATGAAAACAACAGCACGCTGAGATACTGCTTTCATGTCAGAAAAACAATTCCCGCCCCTGTCAGTTTTGAACTTGAATATGCAAGATCAGCGGCTATGTCGGGGTAAAGGCCTATAAGTTGTTTAGCAACACAGGGGCTTAATAGTCATAGGCCTGCTCCAAAATCACGGAATGTATATCATGTAAGAAAGACTTCTCCGACGGGAAAATTACAGCAATGCAACATCGCATTTACTCTGTGACATTCGCTTTCGAAGTATGAGATAATCGATTGCCAATGTAAACAGTACAATCAAGACGGATTTCACAAAAGGTACGGATATCCAACATGCCTATGGTATACCAAGAGAACGCACCCGCCTGTGCTGCCATAAGTGCTACGTCAATATGTAACTAACTTTTTCCAAAAGCTAATGCGCACAACCTCGTCAGAAGCTTTCTGAAAATAAAGAAAGGTCATAGGCCTGCTCAAAACAAGGGAATATATACATCTTGTGAGAATGATACATACGTTAATCAGAACCCACAGATATGTGCTATTTATTTGCAAAATGTGATTATTCTCATTGTGTGCAACATGAGAGTCAGTACCAATCTTCATTTGCGTCCACTTCATTGTGTGCAACATGCGAGTCAGTAACAATCTTCATTTGCGTCCACTTCATTGTGTGCAACATGAGGGTCAGTAACAATCTTCATTTGCGTCCACTTCATTGTGTGCAACATGAGGGTCAGTAACAATCTTCATTTGCGTCCACTTCATTGTGTGCAACATGCGAGTCAGTAACAATCTTCATTTGCGTCCACTTCATTGTGTGCAACATGAGGGTCAGTAACAATCTTCATTTGCGTCCACTCCATTGTGTGCAACATGAGGGTCAGTAACAATCTTCATTTGCGTCCACTTCATTGTGTGCAACATGAGGCAGTCAAGTTCAGTTGCATGTCAGGTTCCACGGAAAACACAAAAAATAATGTTTCCATAAATTATTACTGTAATCAGTGCATGGCAAAACCATTGCCTAGCAATAAAGTTTAGTAGAGTCAAGTAGAAAGTCTTGTGAGCTTTATACGTCAACATCAGTCATTTCCATGTCCCAAAGTGGGAAGCGGGACTATGTGAGCTGTCACATAGTCGATCACGATCAGTACGGTACACTGTTTTTGACAGTACATAATTGGAATACTATTGCACTGCATGTGACCTTTCTTAACAGTCTCACCAAACCATGTTATTTCTCCATCCGCTCAACTGTAATAACGCCATACATAAACTTTAAAGTTGTCCACATTTGTTTCACTGGCGCAAAAGTATAACAAACAATGCCATATCAAAATATATATTTTGTGAGACATGAAAAATAGTTTTTGTCGTGTAGCGATTATGGCCGGATACCACGGGCAGGTGCGTTCTCTGAGTGTACCAAATGATGTATTTTTATCGATAATTAATTGCTTCACCGACATGCACCTAGATGTATATATTTAACGCTCCTATTCAATTGCTTCGATTATTTCGAAACACATATATCATACTAGCCATGTCCTAGCGACAACTTACGTAATACATTCTGTTGTCAGTAAATCGCCACATTGTGAATGGTATTCTTCGGTGTATATTATCCTCTTTGAAAAGACGTAAAACCGCTGAATATCACATGCGATTCCGTATTTACTGCATCGTCAGCGATTTTACATAATGCACTGTTAGCTTCTAGAAATTGCAGTTGGAATATATGTATATGAAGCATGAACCCGGCAAATAGCTTTTGAAGAAGGTGTTTTTGCCTCGTGTCTGTCCAAGAGCATCCGCTGTGATTGCTCGCGGGTGGTAGTTCAGGATGGTGGGCAAGAGGCGGAGGGAGTCAGTGTGGTAAAGATCAAGACAGCAGCAGTCATGTTTGAATGATGGTCCAAAAGGTATATATAGTGGTAAACATGTGACAGAACGCACATCGGGACTGAATGGAAAATGTTCCCGATGAGGAGACCCGCTCTGTCACTTACACACATTCAGAAGTCGGATGGCGATTCTTCATCTTCGGCGTAGTCGTAGGCGGGGCGACGACCTTGGCTGACACCCCAACTAGCCACACAATCTGTCCACTTTGTCGATGATATGGTTCCGAGTTGAGTTCCGGTGGCTGGTCTCGCTGGTTGGTCTCCCTGCTTGGTCTCTCTGGTTGGTATCTGATGTTGTGAGCGCAGCCATGTAAAAGAGCTTTGCAGACATTTGACCACATGGCTGAAAACTGCTGCTGAATGAGAAAACGTAGCACTACCATTTCAAGGTAAAAATAATAACCCACGAAGTGTTGTCTGTTTGTTGGTGAATAAAATCATTGCAAACCAATGAGTGAAAAATAAAAGCGCTCGTTTTAAGCATGAACAAAGAGAAATCATAAAATACTGTGAAGCTGCCAAATACACAGCTTTTACAACACGATCTAATAACAAGTTTTTTCTCCTTTTGGTCATCTTCTCACAAATTACTTCGAGGTGAAATGTAGATGCTCTATGATCTACCAAGTACTTTCTTCTAACTAAAATAAACAAAGTATGTGGTTTGTGATGTGCCTATAATCTGAGATATTTTTTGTCCGATTTTTTAATTCAATTGAATATGCTTGATATGCAGTGACTGTCAATCAAGGAACCTGGAACAGGAACTCGTAATGATTAGCACACCACAATCGCGATATTGACAACTAAGGTCGAAAGACATGAAGCAGTTCAAACTTGCAGACACCAAGGATACCTCACCACACCCTCCCGCAGCCATATAGATGGAATATTGCTGGGTGCGGCGTAAAACTGTACTCACTCACTCACCCGCCTTCAAAGAACTGTTAGAACAGAACAGGATACTCACCCTTATGGCTACTTGATAACATGAGAGTTGGGGTTCACTTATAGGAAACTCACAAGAATTTTGTACTGTATTGAGGCAGTATTTGGTTGATTAGTTTTTACAAAATGGATAAGTGATATTGATAATAGCACTAAGCTAGATGTACATTCAGATATTAAGGATATAGTTTTCAATGAATGATATCTTAAGAATGCCCTTCGAAGCCTGTCCTGTTACAATACACGTTTAATAATAGAATGTCATTGTTAAAAATAGAAGTTGGTAGATATTTGCATTTAGATAAAGCATTGCGAGTATGTTAGTTTTGTGTTGAGCAAGGTATTTCTGCCATCAAAGATGAATATCATTTCATTTGTGTATGCCCGAAATATCGTGTAAATAGAATGAGTGCCTGAGTGAGTTTAGTTTTACGCCACACTCAGCAATATTCCAGCTATATGGCGGCGGTCTGTGAATAATAGAGTCTGGACCAGGCAATCCAGTGATCAACGACATGAACATCGATCAGAGCAATTGGGAGCAGATGACATGTGTCAACCAAGTTTGCGAGCCTGACCACCCGATCCCCTTAGTCGCCTCTTACGACAAACATAATCGCCTTTTATGGCAAGCCTGGGTTGCTGAAGGCCTATTCTACCCCGGGGCCTTCACGGGTTTGTAGAGTGAAATATATTGATCGATTTTATTGGGAATGTCGATCAGGGTTCATTTTTTAAAGATGTTACAGTTCTCTAATAAGATGTCTCAGTTGCATATAGTTAAATTCATCAAGCAATGTTTATATTTAAAAGCCAATTTCGAAATGTCCAGACTCCTTGCTCCGTATGTAAAATGTATTGGGTAGTGATGATGAGGGGCTCAATGAGCTCAAGTCCGCAAGAATAAACTTGGTGTCTTGTCTTGTCTTGTGTTGTCTCTTGATAATCAATCCCATCTGCTGTGTATATTTTAATATTTTCCTCCTCATCAACGTTTGGCTTCCCCCAATGTTACTGCATCATTACTCATATCCATTCTTGCTGTTGCTGTTAATCCCTTTGATACACAGCCTCATGTTGTCTTACTTAATCTCTCTCACATGTCGCTTCTGTGCTGTATTACTTTACTCATGCTTGAGAACGGCATGAATATCTATACTGACACGTCGCGTCATACTATAACAGTGTCAAAAGCGGCATATTTTACCTTTAGTTTTACTAAAATTGGAAAATAATCTATAATGTATATTCAACTTTAGTTTACTCTAACTACTCTGGCACTTGGTAGCTGGCATATTATCACTTATTACCTCAGGATGCAAGCTGTCGCAACTGGTCGAGCATGCAGTCACGACTAGTCAAGAGACGCTACAAACAGAGAGGATATCAAACGACCTTCCGTGTAATACCATTTTCATTAAACGAGTTAATGATTTGGTATCAAACGAGAGAAACGAGTTTGATACTATATCTTTAACGAGTTTAATAAAAACGGTATTTCAAGAATGCGAGTTTAGTATTCTGTTCATTACTAGCCAACATAAATTGACAGAAACGGCGGCGACATTACCTACAGTGTGAGGACTCTCAGCTGTCAAGCAGGGTCTAGTAAAATTCCGACCGCGACATTAGCATTGTGACGTCACAACTTTGAACCAGTTTGACGTACTACACAAGTGTAATATTGCCGTAAAAATATATTGATTGCCGTAGTATATTAATATTGCTGTAAAAATATTTCAGTGCAGTATCTTCAACAGGCGAGTAATAAAATTAGATGTTAGGTCACTTTGAGTTCTAATCGAAATACAGGGCTTTGGTGATGTACGGAGCCTGAAAGCGCAGTGACTACGCCAGGTATATTCTATTATTAAATCGGGAATTGGCTCGCTTGTCAAGAGGTATGACTATACCAACCCACACATAACACAACACCTGAGTAAAACAAACGAGGAGTTTAATGCATAGCAATCGCATTATAGCTATTAATCAGCTTTCATTATACGTAGATTTGTTATACATACTACATCAATCACGATACACATTCAAAAGTATACAACGTCATGTTATTGTCAAATACTCTACACCTCAAGCCAGAGGGCGTTTACACAATCGACGTTGTACACAGCATAGTATTTACAACGTAATACCATGGATAAAACATGTCACATACAACCTAATAGGCGTTCATGCAGCACAAACAGCAAGGTGCTGATAGCGCAATGTACAATACACTTTATACAGTCCACAATAGCTACAAAACAAAGTAAAGTTAAACATTATTTACAAACAATTTATAAACAATTCTAAACCGCAATATACACTCTGTGTAACTCAGAAATGCATTTAATTACGTCACGTTTCACATAGACCTAACGGTTGTGCCAAGGGTCGGAACATACAGGTAAAGTATCAACAATAGATTATAGTTAATACAGAATAGCAATGGTAACGATTTGTCAAAAGTAGAAGAAAAGAAAGTTTCTTACCTGAGTAAAGCAAACGAGGAGTTTTATGGACAGCAATTACAAAATGATTTGTGACTGTGTGCCATCCCTGTTTTATACCTATTCCAGTTATCATTACCAATCCCATTTACTGATAAAACTGACTAAAAGCTGTAGTTGTGAACTTCAGTTGCTATATATTAAACCTTTTGCCTAACTCAACTGGCGATAAGGTGCCTTCTGCGCAGTTACGTTACACTATACTTTATCTTGACAAGATTATATAAAGATTTTGATAAACGTCGGTGTTGATGAGTGAAGTTCACACTGAATTCAATTAGCCTATCTCAATCTGCTGATCATACAAGATACTGGTCTCGGACGTTCGTTATCAGTGTGAGCCATGACCAACTGAAGATTGTGAAACGTGTTTAGTTAGTCTGTAATACTTCCACATTTCATTAACACATACTGTCATAAAATATTCAGAAACACTGTGCGTTTTCCTCATGTTAATGTTATCAAAAGACATGAACAACCAGCACGAGCGGTGACATTCTAACGGGATTCATAAATCTTTTATTATCTAACTTTCATTACTTTCATCCAAAAGTGCGTAACGTAACCAGCGTGTCATATATTCGGCAAAAACATCTGCTAATTGAACGTGCACATACCTCGGGCCTCGGGTATATAAAGGATGCTTGCACACTAGAATCATTCCTGTTTTGCCTGAGATCCCTCTCTCTTTGGTTTTGAAGGTAAGTCACTTTTACTTTGCCATTTTTTTGTCAACCTTTGCTTAAAACTCTGGCACTCTGCTTGAAAGATTTGAATTTAAGTAACACTCAGTCAAATATGTAAAATGCCGTTCGAACTCACTAATTTGTAGGTGTATTTCATTTAGGTGAATTAAATTGTCGCATCCAATACAGTACTAAATATAATACGGGTTATCGTTTTCATTTAAAAATCAAATTATAGAGAATGTGAATGTTTCAAATAAATTATTACGTTGAAGTGTTTACATACGTTTTAGCATTGATCTCCGTTTACCCTATTTACCCTAATATTCTACAATGTTAAAATTGTAATAGTTTTAATCATTCAAGTAATTATAGTTATGAATGTGTATGACTAATGTAAACTAAGAATATTATGTTATGCATTTATCTTATATTGTTGAGGTAAAGGTTAATTACTTATAAGACCTTTGATGTTGCGTCATAAGGATGAATTGTCTCGTTAATGATTAATTACATGAATATTCCATATATGCGATCGATTGATTGATTGATTGTCAACGCAACGGTCACAACAAGACTTGTTTCAACCGGTGTAGTATACGGGTATTGAAAAATGTGGGCAATACAATCTGTCTGAATAATACATACTACCTCCAATAGATCTTTGCTGCAGGAACTGGGGTACTGGATACTGTAGGCGCCACTGCTGATTGCTGGACTGTCTTGGAGGAGGCTGATTCCTTGGATGCGGTCGACCTTGAAGCAGCGGGTACTGTTGAGGAGGTAGTGGTTGTTTCTGGACTTGGGTGGCATGAAGCTGCTGCCGACTGTATTGGTAGCATTGAGGACGGTGTGGCATGAAGCTGCTGCCGACTGTATTGGTAGCATTGAGGACGGTGTGGAATGAAGCTGCTGCCGACTGGATTGGTAGCATTGAGGACGGTGTGGCATGAAGCTGCTGCCGACTGGATTGGTAGCATTGAGGACGGTGTGACATGAAGCTGCTGCCGTCTGGATTGGTAGCATTGAGGACGGTGTGGCATGAAGCTGCTGTCGACTGGATTGGTAGCATTGAGGACGGTGTGGCATGAAGCTGCTGTCGACTGGATTGGTAGCATTGAGGACGGTGTGGCATGAAGCTGCTGCCGACTGTATTGGTAGCATTGAGGACGGTGTGGCATGAAGCTGCTGCCGTCTGGATTGGTAGCATTGAGGACGGTGTGGCATGAAGCTGCTGCCGACTGGATTGGTAGCATTGAGGACGGTGTGGCATGAAGCTGCTGCCGACTGGATTGGTAGCATTGAGGACGGTGTGACATGAAGCTGCTGCCGACTGTATTGGTAGCATTGAGGACGGTGTGGCATGAAGCTGCTGTCGACTGGATTGGTAGCATTGAGGACGGTGTGGCATGAAGCTGCTGTCGACTGGATTGGTAGCATTGAGGACGGTGTGGCATGAAGCTGCTGCCGACTGGATTGGTAGCATTGAGGACGGTGTGGCATGAAGCTGCTGCCGACTGGATTGGTAGCATTGAGGACGGTGTGCATGAAGCTGCTGTCGACTGGATTGGTAGCATTGAGGACGGTGTGGCATGAAGCTGCTGCCGACTCGATAGGTAGCATTGAGGACGGTGTGCATGAAGCTGCTGCCGACTGGATTGGTAGCATTGAGGACGGTGTGGCTGGAGCTGTTGTGAGCCTGGATGTTGACCGCTGGCTAAGTCGGCTTCTCTGTTTTAGTTATCAATGTTGCCATTATCACCAACAACTGGTCCACTTTCAACGTCACTTATACCTCTTGTGTACCAGAACCCGACTGAGACCAGTTTAGCATAGTGACGGACATCTACAAGAGTGGCAAGCTCTATATTAATAACCCAATGACGGATGCTAGGAATGAAATCACTGACAGCTACTGCCACAGTCACTAACGCTGGCAGTGCTAAATTGTGTGTAGCTTTCTGTAGCCTTGTCAAATATTCCGCCCTGGCCTCTCCCGTTGACTGCGACATTTGTAAAGCATTCACGTTGAAGGTTCGTCGCTTGTGAAACCTTGACGTGAAGGCTGCCTCCAAATGGGTCATATTTTGTTTGGCGCATCGTCCGGAAGATCTTGGTGCCTGACGTAGGCTCTCCCCTCCAAACAGAAAGGAAACAACAGGCACTGAACCGAAACAACCTTGTCAATGTATGAAGTCCTGCCACCAGGATGCTGCCTGCCCCTTGGGGGGTGGGGAGGGGGGGGTCCGTAATTTAATGTGTGGAGTTGCCATGCTGAAGGCTGGAAGTGAAGATGTTGACGGAGGTGTTGATGGTGTTGAGGAGGACAATGATGTGGGCGTTTGCTGATGATGAAGCTGCTGGTTATGCTGAGGATGTAGCCGTGAGAATGGTCTGGGAGTGGGAGGCTGGGCGGGGTGAAGCCTGCGTCTTGAAGGAACTGGCTAGTTGTCGCTTTGGCTCAGACCGTCGAAGTCTCTGCTTGATGCATGATGATCAGATCAATTTACCTAGCTCTTGGCCTGATACAAATACCATTATCGCCATTACTGCTTCGGCTACTTCAGTTGCGTTTATTGTTTTATTAATTTGAATGTTATTTTGAAAGTACGTGCACTCTCGGCTGCACAGTTGCTAGTTACTTAAGTTGCTCCAGTTAAGGCAATATAGTCTCGAGCACTGAAGTATCATGTACAGACATAAACTTGCGTAACGTAGACAGCATATGATATGTTCTATTATCGAAATTACTAAGTGTCTGTCCGACCAGACAAGTCGTCTTTTGTGGCAAGCATGGGCTGCTCAAGGCCTAGTATACCCCGGACCTTCACGGGCCAAATTCGGACAAGAGGCCTCGAGCATATATACCGGATGGTTGTAGAATCATTCCTGCTTTGCCTGAGATCTCTCTCTTTTTTGAAGGTAAGTCACTTTTACTTTACTATTTTTGTAAATACTTGAAAATCCGGCATTCTGCTTGAAAGCTGAATTTAAGCAACACTTAGTCAAAAACGTAAAATGCCGTTCGAACACACTAGTTTGTCCCTATGTTTCATTTAGGTGAATTAAATTGTGTCGTCAAATACAGTCAGTAAAAAAACATACAAACATGTTTGTGTGTCAAGCAGTATACATACATAAACATACAAACAAGTCAAGATACAATGTACACCACCCGGCCGGAAAGGCCCATGAGACAAGAGATGTCAGTAGGATAGATCGATGGATCGAGAATTGAGTGAAAATAGCTTTAGTATCGATATATTATAAGCCTAAAAAATGGAAGTGTATAACACCCGACCTGTAAGGTCTACGAGACACGTGATGTCAGTAAGTTCAATGAACAGGAATACAAACACGATTAACACGATCGAAGACCTTCATGGCATCGATATAGCATACAAAAGTTGAAGTCTTGACAGATTTCCTATATCAATTAATTACTGAAAACAGAGTATATATGTTAGAGTGTACTGTGCTTGCTTCGGAAACCATTTCGTTCCTCAGTCAAAATATCGTTAGCTTCTAACCAGTTTGTGAAGCGGGTATTTAATATATCCTAATACATCTTACAAAGAATAGAAAGTAGTGATACGCCGCGATAAAGGATCCCTCGGGTCGCTACCCGGTTTCTTTACAGGTGTAATTATACTTTCGCCCCAAGTTTCTGGACAGAAATTATTCTCAAAGTAGTACGTAAACAACCGAACCAACAATATCAACACAGGATTCGTTCTGAAGTGCCTCTGCGGTGATGGGATCACAGTCAACAGCCTTATCGCACTTGTTATCTGTTGCGGCGGGATGAGATCACAATCAACAGCCTTAAAGCACTTGTTATCTGTTGCGGCGAGGTGAAAACGCAGAAACGGAAAAGCCACTATCTCGTCGTACACGGGAGCCACATGCCTGATGAAAGATTAAAAAGGTTGAATGCTGACGTGATAACGTTGATGAATAAAGTGTACGATCTTTTCCGTGCTGAAGCCGAAATGAGCAAACCATATTAAGCCAGTGTACTTGGACGAGACCTAGGTCAATGCATCGCACACTGCCAGCAGTCAGTGGGTACCCGGTTCGGGTGATAAGGAGTCACGTAGAAAGCTGCCTCTGGGGAAAGGAGAGAGACTAATCATTCTCCATGCTAGCTGCTCCAGCAAAGGCTTTTTCCCAGGCTGCGACTTGGTATTCAGGGCAAAGTCCACTGATAAGAGAGACTACCATTCCGAGATGAATGGTGCGGTTTTCCACGACTTGGTTAAAAACAAGTTGGTACCAGCTCTACCAGAGTTGTGTTTTATCTTAATGGACAGTGCCCCATACCACAGCGTGCAGGACCCCGACAGTAAAGCCCTGACATCGAACAGTCGAAAAGGTGATATGACATCATGGTTCGACAAATTTCAGATCGCACGGCCTTCAAAGGCAACGAAGCTTCAGCTATATGATATCATAAAAAAACACAAAGGTGAACCTTTCTACAAAGCTCACAGTTACATAAAAAGTAAGGATCACGATATTCTGCGACTTCCACCCTATCACATTGTCAAAGGAGATGTTTCCAGGTTAAACACAACTTTTGGTTACGTGACGTAGAAGTGAGATCTTCCTGCAACATTGCACGGGGAAATTCTGTACTGGGCATCAGATTCCCCTTTGCCTTCAGAAGTTTTCCAGAGACTTAATTTTATCATTTAGCTTATCAATCTGCTTATCAAAGTCACGTTTCATTTTCTCAGTCTCTTCACGTAGGACTGATCTTGTGTGATTCAAAACCCTGTCCTCGTTTTCACAAATGTTCAATAGGGTTAAGATCCGGTGATCGTGAGGGACAATCAAGAACCTGAACGTTGTTCTGGGCAAGGAAATCCCTGGTTATTCATGCTGTATGCGAGCGAGTGTTCTCATGCTCAAAATGAAAGAAAGGACATGAGACCTGGTGATTTCATCTCGGTAACGTCTAGCTGTCAAATTGCCCTGGACCTGAATGAGATCTGTCCCGCCACTGTATGAGTTGCCAGCCCAAACCATGACACCTCTGCCACCAAATCTGTCCACTTCCTGTACACAATTTGCAGCGTAGCATTCGTTACGACGTCGATATACACGTACACTTCCGTCAGGACGTCGTAGCATGTAACGTGACTCATCACTGAACAGTTCTCCACCTTTGCAATGGCCATGGGAGATGTTCGCGACACCACTGTGTAAGGACAGCTCCTCTTCTGGGCCTAGATTTCTGAAGCTCTCTTAGCGCTAAGATAGTAGAAAGTTAATGTTAATGTATGGCACTTACGATTATCGATTATCCTAAATTTAGGCCCTGGAACAAATACCGGCCTCAAGTAAGCGGTTCCTCACAGAAATTGTTCCGAGTCTTGGCACTACCAGTGTTGTGGAGGATGCTGTGGTGCACCTGTACCGCAAATGTCGAAGACGAATAAACCTGCCCTGAGTGGGCCTGGTCATACGGGATCGACCTGACCTGGAGCAATCACGTGTTGACCCTTGCTGCTGGTAGCGAACTCAAAGTCTTGCTATGGTACTATGCGACACATTCAGTTGCCTTGCAATCGCTGACTGAGACTTCCCAGCCTCCAAATGACCAATCGCATTGTAGCGCTGAACCTCAGTAAGTCCCGGCATGACTTTAACACCTTTAAGATGGTCAACTGTCGCAAGAGCATCGAATTCCCCCCGACTTTTATTGGAAATGATGCATGGAATGTGCGTGCAATAGGAAACGCATGAATTTCTTCACGTTCACAATTCATTGCATTTGTTGGGGAAACCAGATTTTGGTGCGTTTTGGCGAGTTGTCCTCAATGACAATGGATTCAAAGTCGGAAGTGTTTGCAGACAGCGTTCACCACAAGTATACTGATTACATAGACGCTAATGATTCAAATTCGAAAAGTTACATAGAAAAATACTACCTATTCGTTTCATTTTTTGTGTGTAGTTTAGTTACCCGTGGATGGCGTTGTTATTGTCTGGTATTGTTGGATTTGATTTTCCAATTCGTGAACAGCCGGGCGTGAACACGTCCTGGCAGGCCAAGGGTAGATGACTCATACGTTAAAAGTAAGCAATCTCAATAATGTCCCACTATCATCATTAATCCGTTACGGTCAGGAGCTTACATGGACGCCGGGGAAGTGTATACCTTGTGAAGCTCAGCCTCATTGTCACCATGGCATCACTTCCTTGGCTATTGCCATGTATGTCAGTTATCGTTTTTATTTAAAATTAAATCATGAACAATGCGAATGTTTCAAATAAATTATTACGTTGAAGTTTTTACATACTTGTTTTTAGCATTGATCTCCAATTATTGTGTATTTACGGTCATATTCTACAATACCGAAATTGTAATAGTTTTCATTATTCAAGTATTTATTCAAGCTACCTTTATTATGAATGTGTATGAATAATGTGAGCTAAGAATAGTATGGTATACCGTATGTATTTGTATTATAGTGTTGAGGTAAAAGTTAATTACTAATCTTTAGTATGACGCACAATGTTCGGCAATGAATTAGATAAAGCCATTTATAGATATAGTATAAAACCTGTGATGTTACTTCATAAGGATGAATTGTCTTAATATAATTAATAAATTCAAGTAATTAATAAATCATTAATTACTTGAATATTCAAGTAATACTTGGATATGTCTGCGATTGATTGACCTTATTTATTGATTGATAGGTTGATTGATTGACTGGTCAATGATCAATGCTTTGCCTGAGAGGAGTGGAACATCAGGCACGGCAGCAACACATAACATTTAACATTATAACGTCAATATTACGCAACATGGATTGTAATCTCCTATTTCGAAATATAGACTATTTTGACTAAAGCAATATAGATATATTATCCTAATTAAATTAAAATAAGCTTAAAATATATGTATCGTGATACATGTACACATACCTTTGTACAGTATTAGAATAACACACAAAAAATGAATCTCGTAAATACACGTATTTCTTTGAACAATAAATGAATAAACAGGTATTATGATTATATGAATATCTCTCCGACACAAAAGTAATACAAATGCAAAATGCATTTATCAACTCTGGAAAACACTCTCTAAAGTCACATTAATAAATACTAGTGTACTAGGTACATTAACAATACATGAAATAGAAGGAAATTAGGCAGAGAAACACTTTGTCAGGGTAAAATAGTTGTGCACAGATTTGACAATATTTGGATTGATTTCATGAGAAAATACATATGCAAATTCTTTCAATAACACCGTAAATCATACTGTTAGAATAAGTTCATGAAGTGTCGTGATATATATCCTATTAGGCATATGAATGAACTGCAATACAAAACCATAGAGGGGGATAATGTATGGTCATCCATGGGGCATTTTTCACGTCTTGGTATTTGTTCGTGATTATAACTATTTGGATTTTATACTTACGTTCCTGTGAAGCTATACAACGCCAAGAGTTGGACAACATGGGACTTGTAAGACAGCGTTTCTTGATGTGCATGAGGTCATTTACCGTGAATTTCATTTAAAAATACCGAAAGCTGCTCTCATTTTACTTTAAGTTCAGTTAAATATGCTGGACATGCGGTGCTTGTCGTCCTGGAAAAGCTACATGGCATTGCCACGTCTGAAATTGGAACAGGAAGCCGTAACGTTTCACCGTCAACAATTAGCATATTGCAACCACGATATTAACAAGGAAATCGGAGACAAGATAAAACAGTTTCGTCAGAACGACTGTGTTCCAAAACTGTTGTCAGATTAGTGTTTATGTGATGCGTATTGTTTTTACCGTTTACCACAAGTGATACATATGGACTCTATGTGCACTTGCAAAGCGAAAACATATGAGTATACAGGAAGAGAATCTATGATCGCCCAAGGTACTGTCCAAATTTCGACTCTTTGAAATTTGAGGCCACCGATCAATGTTTTATTTCTTCATTTTCACGTCTTTGTATATGTTCGTGGTAATAGCTATATGAAATGTATGCCTTTTTTGTGAGGCTGCCCATAGTGCTGAAAGCTGGACAAAATGTCTTCTAGAATACAAATGGAGCGTGTCACAGATAATGTAAACAATAATGTGTACACGGTTTGCTTCTCCTAGCGTCAGTATCTCAGTTCCTGTATACATCTCCGATACAATAACCTGCAATAATGTCCCTTGCCGATAGTATACATTCACTAGTCAATGTTGGTACGAATTAAGGTAGGACATTTATGAATCTCCATTTGCTCCACAAAGGAAGGATATACAATTATTATTGGAAATGAACTTACAAGTTTAAACCCATTAAACCTTATCATATGTTTTCACGGAATTTTATGAAGATGCTACTGGTCTCATATACAGTTCCTTATTTGTATTACAAAAATGGCAATGTAATGTTGCACAAGTGATTGTTAAATGTACAACTCCACGCCAGTGAACGGCTTGTTTCAAGGTGCTCGTGGACCTGCACCCATGTAAGTTTGCTCTCTATGTTGTGCACCAGTACTAGCAACCAATATGTTCGGTGAGGCGTTTATTTTAACCAGTTTCATTACTGCAGAAGTGAGTGCATTAAAAATGCAGTGGTAATTGGAAATGTCCGGTGGACATGCACTGCCGATACTGACAAAATCTGGTCCACTGTAAACTAGTTTGCATCACTTATTTGTATCGCTGGTCTGTACCACTCGTTTGCCGAGATTCATCTTCCGAGACGTCCCTTCTTGTGTCCCGCTCGGTCGGTCGGTCGACAAGCCATCTCCTCATATAACGCTTGTTAATCGAGTTGTTCTAGTGTCATATGATAGCATACTTGCTTCTGCCGTATTGATATTCTATTAATCTTAATCCTCGGCAAAACCGGTCAGACATTAACATGAAATAGGCATTTTCCCGTAAGACATGTCCATGTGTCTTTTAAACTCTAAACCAGGTGATTTAGATTTGAACAGAAAGAAGCGAGTTTACCATAAAACAACCGTGTATTTTGAACGAAACATTGATAAATAGTTATTTCTGGAATAGCGACTGTACACAAATATGTGAATATCATTTTCATATCTGTTCCGAGAGAATTCCTCATGGTACAACATGAAGAACATGGGGGCTCGGTGGGCGAGCTGACTAAAGCACCAGGCTAATGATCCAGCGGGGTTGACGTGTCGGGATCGAGCCCACCTGTGACCGGGTTTAAAAACCTTGGCGTAAACTTTGTGTGCAGACTCTTTCAGTGTTGTCAGAACCCCTAGTGTACAGGTCACACCCCTGTGCACCTAAAAGAACCCACGAATCCGTTGGTATATGGCCAGATGGTGGCATCATGAATAGGCGAATACACCTAGTTGCGGGTACAGCAACTTGCAGTGAATTTGAACTTGGACTATGTGTCCCATCCATCCAGCTGTTAATGGGTAACTTGTTAGGATGAGAAAGCCACAATAACCTCAGTGCGCCAAGTGGCAGCAGGAGTTGTATACTCCCAAGGGAGTTGAGATTGAAACACGATGTGCTGTTGAGTGATCCAGTGATCGAGTGAAAGGTACCAGCGCCTTGAGCATGGACTCGTGCCTGGATGTGTGCTCTATATAAATAGTCTATATCATATATAACATCTATTCCATTTTTTCTTGTACAGGAAATGGTAAACGCATACCAAGTGATTGTTTACAATACATCTAGACTCTACGGTATCCATGTCTTTGTGTAATCCTGTAAAAAAGGTTCCAATTAATAGAGCGCATGTCAGCATAAACACCTATTAAATGCAATGCCAGTCAGCTAATGTTTCTGCTGATTGTGTTAATTTCTTGCTTCAAGGCCAAGAAGTGAGCTGCTGTTGGTGTCGCGAACCGGACGTGGCTGGGGCACGTGAAGAGGTTGGTGGTTAGTGGATTGACCATTGACGGAAGTAGATAAGAAGTCACTTCAGTCATCTCATGTGGCCGGAAGTGACCTGGATTTAACATCATCTGCAAGACCAGCACAATGAACTTAAATCTTTATTTACATGCGTTAAAGATCTGTTTCCCGCTGCAACATACTCCATCAGAGTTGTGCTGCATGCACACTGGAACACAGTAAGGAATGAAAAGCGCAAATACCAAATTGAAAATCCTTGAATTATTTTAGTAAAATTAGTAGCAATATCAAATTAATTAATATTGTGATAAATTACGGGACTACAACACAGGGAAAGGGGAATTTCGTAAATATGATTGTTGTATTGTTATTGGTGGCATTTTAAATCTGTTCCTCATGCAGTTTCTCATAGGCTGATATCCACACATGCATCACACTTTACAGGTTTTTACCGATAAGAAAAGGGAAAGTGCATGTTTGCAACTGTGAATGGTGACATTATTTCACATGTGACTTCCTATTTCATTGAACAGTGAATTTGTGGACAAGTCACGATTGTAGCAAGTACTTCTACAGAGTGATTAGAGAAGGATGACTTCACACATCCATGAAAAAACCAGTGCCGATTGATTCTCAGTTGTGTTAAGGATTTCATATCTCAGGTTTAAAAGACGTAAAAGGATTACTGATAAATTCATTACATTTGTAATGTAAAACGGATTGCACTTCCAATGTGTGTAGTTCTTATATATCAATAGAAGAACGCTATTCTGCATATGTGCATAAACCTTGAGCACAATAAACATGCATTGATATATAAATGTTTATACTGTCCATTTTCTGTACACTGCTGTGCATATGCAAACAGATATTATGTATTGTTCAAGAAGGCAAATAGTCCATATACTATCCATTTAAGGAGAGTTGTATAGTGGTCGCCACGCCCCCTTCTGGGCTGTATATAAGAGTCTGCCGACGTCTGCTGCCGCACCCGAGGACAGACAGGCGAGCAGACGATACATCAAACATGGCGATGTCAAGTGGCTTGCTGGTATTGGCGGTAAGATCTTTCATTTTCCTTTTTTGTTACTTTTACAAGAAATGAATGAGAAACAAATATTCTGTTCCTGCATATGCTAGATGTGTAAATAGCATGTAGCTATGCTTTCTTCAACCTTCATTTCATTATTTTAATGAGTCCCGTTTCTTGATAGAATTGATGTCTATGTGTCTGGTCAACAACTAACTCCTGAAATCATTCAGGAAACCCTTGAATATTTACTTCAGTATACACAACCTTATCGAAAACATTTTATCAGTCAGTGTGAAGGCCATTTTGATGCCCGCCGTCGTTATATTGTCATGTATGACAACCATCTGTAATAGACTCAGTCAGTGACAATATGCGCATCGCTTTTCGCAAACACTTCCCATTAAGTCGCCGTAATATTGCATAATTATCCATATAGAATAGCACGGTATCGTCATTTTGAGCACAGCTAAACCCCCGAGACAAACCACCCCAATTTCAAACTCTATTCAGTTCGAGCAACACTGCTGTATAAAACATATTTCATATACACGTGGGTGGAATATATCAGCCGTGGTGAAAAGCTAAAGCAACCCGAACATTTGTTGTTGTATGTTGTCTCAGACTGGTGGGATTGCGTCAACACCTCTAAAATTCAGTCTTGACCGACCCCGCCCAGGGGTAGAATCATTCAACAGAACCATTGACCATGGGGCCGGTGTACAATGTGACCTTATAGCTCGTAACTCCCACAATACGTAACATAGGTGTACGACTGCCGTAGCGCTGAGGTGTACGACTGCCGCAGTGTTGAGGTGGTTTTGCTCAACGGTGCTGTGGGACGTCTTCAAAACTAGGCTACACCTCCACTTCTAAAATCACTCACCCACCAGCTGTCGTATCAATACTGCGTGGATCGATCTTCATGATGTTAATCACTGGGTTGTCTGGTCCAGATTCGATTATTAACACACCATACACTTGGAGTGCGCCGTTAAACAACAAACCACCACAACAGTCTCCACCCACCTCTTTCAGGATCATGACACTACCTTCAGGATACAATCACCTCACTTAACATCAAATAGCTGCAGCTGCAGATGCAGGTGAAGGTGCTGAATTTACAATATTATTATTTGTAAACAATATAACATAAATGGGGAAGACAGTACCACAGTTGGTATCCACAAGATAACAGGATTACGTGGTAGAGATGTCAGTGGCATGCGCATAGGTTCTCCTTACATGAAATACTCTGTGTCTATACAAATTTTATTTTCCAAAGACATCGCTCAACCCAAAAGTTTAACTTAAGTGTCACAATTCCCGCGATGGAACGGGTTAGGGAGAGAGAGACGCACAATGATACACGTCTGTCTTATTTGCACACACAAGCAGTCATTTAGCACTGTAGAGATGGTTAGTGATGATTATACCCATTTAAATATTTAACGAGGTTCATCTGTGCGAGGGTCAGCTTTGTGTTTTGTTGTTGTTCTGTGTTCAGTGTGTTTGTGTTGACTGTTCCAGGTTCTTGCGGTTGGGGTATTCGCACGTAAGTACAGCAGATTTTGCAATATTATATATACTTGGTGAGCCTTGTATTTGTCAATGTAAAGTTTAACATATATAAACATACGGTTGTCGAATTTATTCCACGCGTAAGTATGGGAGATAATCTGATATCTTAGAAAGTCATAAAAAGTAGTAGAATTTGAATACGTGAGCATTTAAGATACATTGCAATGTCCGGGCAGTTAGATAATTCGTTATATCAGTATCAATGGCACTCATAGAAGCAGCAGATAATCCAGCTATTTACAATCTATACTCCATATGCGTGTACATACATGTATATGTCTATACGAAGTTACTAAGTAGCAATATTGATGTTATGTTGCAGCTGTTTTCAAGATCATGACGGCTTGTTTGAAACATTTTGATGAGTAGTGCGACTAAGGGTCTAACAAAGCAAAGGAAATGCAGTCTGGTTAACAGGAATTATATGTACAAATTATGGAGAGAACTGAGATGCTAAATTCCATAAGATATATCTTAAATCATTGTAGGGGGGATATAAAGCTAAACATATACCTAATCTTCGATATTATTACGTTTATAAAGCCTACAGACACGCTCTTAAAGTGGAGTTCAGAGGAAACTACATCTACCTAATTCTGCTTCTGGAGGTGATGAACCACAAAGACATTTACCTAACATACTGAGTTGAGATCATATTAACAGAAGGTTCCACGGTTAAAGAATTTTAAACGATCCATGTATATGCAATGCTTTACCATGAGTTTGGCCTGAATCATTCCAAAGCGCGTGTAACCAGTCAGAGGTTCTAGCCAACAAAATGTTTTGTAATATAGTAATGTAAGTAGACACCAATGGGTCATAGATTTACAGGAATTACACCGACTTTATCGTCAACACATAACCCTGGTTACAACTGCTGCCTGGTATTTCCCCATGTCAACACAAACACACACACACTGTGCCATGGGACCAAGTGGGTACTGTAACAGATATAGTAGCTGCTTGTTAGGAGACGGAAGGAAATACAATAGTGACATTTCTCACCATGACAATGTTCATTGATAGTCTGTAGCTTAGCTTGCACACACACTACTCACAGGACAGGAACACCCTGTTGGGTTTCTGGTGACCGTTCTTTACGGTTCTGAACATTGGAATATGCTGTGAGGCAGTACCGTGTCCAGTATATGTAATGGCTGGCCTAGGACAATCGCCGTAAGGTTATTACACTTTTCAAAATTCAATTAAAGCAGAATTAACAATAATTTCTCTTGGGAAATAAGGGTGAAAAGTTTGTAAACCGCAGTAATTTTGAAGTGATAACTTTTGACAGCAGGAAGTGCGCTGGCTC
Source organism: Haliotis asinina (assembly GCF_037392515.1). NCBI lineage: Eukaryota > Metazoa > Mollusca > Gastropoda > Lepetellida > Haliotidae > Haliotis > Haliotis asinina. Next base: position 85,754,626 of record NC_090282.1, on the reverse strand, counting down.
GTATGTTTCTCACGGTCCATGCTCATTAAAAATATTGTACTAATTGTACTTTCATTCTTACGTAACTATCGCCTCGGCGGAGACCACTGTTGGTTGGTGGCATTCCACTCTCGTAATATCAAATATCTCCTACCGACAGACATTACTCTACTTACTGAAATGACGCACAGAAGAAAGTGCACACCGACGGTTTTCAGCTTATGAAAAAGATAACTATCTACGTAAAGAAAAACGTGGTCACTAAGATTATTACATGTTGCTAAAACAACCCAGGTACCGGACACAAACGCAACGTTGCTCACGTTTCACGCTCCGTGCGCAGCGTCTGTTTCAAATAACCGAGTCTTTTGTATGTCCTGGTATTGTATGTGACATATTCCTTGGAGACGTAGCTGGCTTCAGCATATCATTACTCGACGGACATAAGTCGTTGTCTGAAGGACTTAGGGTTTACAGACCTGACAGAGACTTGAGCAAGCAGGTTCGTGCTCATTCATACATTTACGTCTGACATTGTCTGAAAAGTCATAATCATTTTCAATATAATTTACATGCACACTCATATCTGAAATACTTCATTTCCAGAACGTAACGGCCTACCGGATTTCGACCAGAGTAAGTTCATTAGCCGTAATCGAGTCTTTACCTAAGTGAAAACGTTACACACGTGCTTAGCTGAAACGAGTTTTTTTAAATACTGACAACTGCTACCCAGAATTACCGTGCATGCTACCCTGAGTATCTCTGCATGATACCTTGAATACCCGTAGGTGCTACCCTCAATAACTGTGCATGCTACCTTGAATATCAGTGTGTGCTACCCTGAATAACCGTGCCTGCTACCCTGAATAACCGCGCATGCAACCTTGAATACCCGTAGATGCTACCCTGAATAAGAGACGTCTAGACGTAACCTGATCATGCCGTCTCTCTGTGGTCAGCAATGCCATCCTGTCGTGGAAAAGAGGCCGATATCTTCTTCATCTTGGACTCGTCCAGCTCAATCTACATTGAGGACTACGAACTACAACGTCAGTTTGTCCGGGAGGTGATCAACCGGCTCGACATATCTGCACTGAGCACACGCGTGGGCGCCCTGGCTTTCAGCGATAACTATCGTATCTCTTTTAACCTTGGCGAGTTCCAGACCAAAGAGGAGCTGCGTAATGCCGTCAACGACAGGAACATCCCCTACCTCACAGGACTTACCAACACCGCCGAGGCTATCAGGTTTGTTTTAGATACGTTATTTTGCAGGAGGGAAATGTTTGTGATAACATTTAATCGACAATACTCCAGCAATATGGAAAAAGTGCGATATGATAAACAAATGTTACTAACTGTATCAGCTACGTAACAAGTAAATACTTACATATAGGGACTGGTCATTCTTAGTCTAAACGTTTGGTGCCTCTTGTTATAGTTTTGTTCGTTTTACTGGTAGCTGCGTCAAACCAAACTCTTTAACACGTTTAAGTCGGTCCAAAAAGAACCCTAAACACAAATATGGGCGAGGGAACACTGATTATATAAGTGCTGCTTCCTTCAGAACTGTCCGAACAAACAATCAGTTCCGCGCCGACGTGACCCGGGTCATCGTTGTGGTGACTGATGGCTACTCGCGTCAGCCCGGCGCTACCCGGAACGAGGCAGACACCGCAAGGCGTGAGGGCTTCTATATGTTTGTTATCGGCGTCGGGCAATACACGGACGAAAGAGAATGGAGAGCCATTGCCAACGACCCAGACAGCAGCTTCATGTACAACATCACCAACTACAGGGGTCTCGACAGACTCTACAGTACTATTCCCAACAACATCTGCAATCTCCCGCCAATTATACTCAACAGCGGAAGTAGGTTGACATGACAATTCAGCCTAAAACATATTAACATATGATCTCTTGAACTTTAGGCTTTAGATTTAAAGAAACATCACAGTTACAAAAACTACATGTTACAATTGTAAAAGGCAATTTTAGTGTACCATAGTTTATGCTTTGTTTTGTTTAAGAATAGTCTCTATACAATTCTTAAATTAAATGTTAGCCATATTGATAGCCTGTACAATGATTCTCCAATCCTTCACCTGTATTGATGACCTATAACACTCCTTCTGTACCTATAGCCTGCAATGTCGCCGAGAACGCTGACCTCATCTTCGTCGCCGGACCATCAGAAGCTGACAACGCCTTCAGCATCGTAAGCAACATGGTGAACGCCCTCCGAGACGCCCGTGGTCAGCTGCGTCTGTCCCTGCTCCTCGGCTCATGTCGAGCTAACGAAGTTCCTCTCTCCGACCCCTCCCTCTTCTGCAACAACTTCGGCGACCCGATCCCTCGCCAGGATTCCTACAGTAACCTGTTGAAGGAGATGCGGGCCGAGGCTAGGGATGCACGGGGCACAAGACCTCAAGCTAACCAGGTGGGCTAAGAGATGGTTGTTCCCGGGGCAGTCTAAGAAAACTTGATTTCAGTAAAGCTCGTTACACTCCTCTAACAAACCCCAGTACGAGGTCGCGTCAAAGTAACATTTGAGATTGACCAATCAAAACACAGCTTACCAAATCGCTAAAGTGGATATTCGCACATATATTTCGAATTTTTACCTCGAAAAGGTTTGTACCCGAACGATTCCGAATGCTATTTTGTACCATCGCTTCCGGGTGATGCACATGAAGCACGTTACATCACTGTCAAGAGGGCGTAAACAGTCGCTTGTCAGTATTCAAGCATGTCAGCTTGCGGACATATTAGCTGACGGTAACCATGTCACCAGAAAGCCCCAAGCGTATGCACCGCAGGTCAAATATCCGTTTTATGCGAATGTTTATTTGTTGAAGGATAGGTTTCGGTGACTGTTTGTAAGTCCCGCCAAACAGTGTCTGTTTTCTGATTGGCTACGTCCGTTCGGCCAGGTCGTGTTTGATTGGGCGGTGACAGATCGCCCAAGGGTTACCTGACGCGACCTCCTACCAGGCTTTGTTAGACTCAGTATAGGAGTGTAACGAATAATACTGAGATCAAGTTTGTTTAGACTGTTCCCGGGGTGACCTTGTTTATCGGGTAGCTAGGAATGAGTGGGTGGGGTGTTGGAATGGTTGTGTTGTTGATGAGAGTGCCAATGTTCAAATTGAAAATCAAACGGTAAATGTCTAATCAATACACAATAATACGGAATGTTTGTTGCAGTAAATGATACATGGTAGTTATCTAATGATGACGTGATTGCTTCCAGGTGGCCATCTTGTTCCTAGACCAGCAAACCATGGAACTAGGTAGATTCGACATTCTCCGCCAAGCCAGGGACGCCCAGTTCGACGGCATTGACATCTACGTTGTCGACCTTGGTGTCAGGACCAACCAGAACTTCTTGGGTAGTATCGCTTCGAGCAGAGATAATGTCCTGTCCACCAGTGGCCCCGGGAATCTGGAGAACATCCTCCTCAACAAAGTCTGTGACAGTGAGTATATTCAGGCCCATGCTTCTTGTCAGTTACACAAAACCATCCTGGCCGCGACCATCAAAGTAATTTTGTTCGATATTTAAACCTGCACTCAATAATCCAAACATGTACAGACGTTCTCTGCGTAATCGAAACTAGACAATCGATCAAATGCATCAGCGAGCCTGATCACCCAATACAGTTTGCTGGGGACCAGTTCTAGTCTGAAATTCACCACAAACAAATACATTAAAAGTATTTGAATTGGGATAATTATTGGATCTGTGATGTGCTGGGCGCTGCGTATTAACACAAACGTCAAGTATTCAAAGAAGCTCCACGAAACAACCGTGTAATACCGAGTTCTCATAGCTCATGTGGCCACCTTGAATCTTCATGTCAAATAGGACTTTGGCGATGAATCTTGATGAACCAGCTTTATACATTATTGAGGTGTTCAACAGAGATGGGATCGTCAAATCGGGTATTTCAAAGTTTGTAAATACCTTTGATTGACCAATCATGGAGTTTGAGATATTTTACAGATTACATCAAAATCTTTAACTAAAACCTGAAACACTCATTGGTTGTCTCCCAAGTAGCGTTAAACTTTAATATTATTTTTTGACGTCTTTGAGATTAATCCGATGTATTTCCTTTTCAGCTTTAAATCAAGTCTCAAACCCCCTGCCAACTCTCCCCTCATCCTAAATTGACGATCGCAGAATGGACAGTGGAGCGCACACGGGGGCACATGATGAGTTGTCGCCCATTGATAAGCCGACAACCAGAGGGCATATCTGAAAAGTCAGGACAGTTCCATCTGGTCCACCAACTGCCCCAAAGACTCTGAAAGTCAATTCTGTGGAACAAAGATTTTCAAAGCTATTTTGGAAAAATGAAAAAAATAAAATATACAAAAATATGGAATCGTGTGGTTTAAAAAGTACAAAGTCTATGCTTTTACTATTGCTGTTCCCACTTCTTTATGGTCATCTCGAGGGTGCACTTACAAAATGTCGTATCAGGCTTTTGGTTTATGGAAATCATGTTGAATTTGAGCATTATTTTTTAACAAGAAAGTTTGGTTTACGAATTTATATTCTCTTCGTTTTCTGTGTAGATTTAAATCCCATTGTTGCGTCAGGATCCGCTCATCTCTGGATTGATTCCCACTTTATCCATGCATAAAGGTGTAAACCTTCAGTTGATATCCGCGATATGTATGCTGTAGTGTTAAAAGCAGTGATATAGTCAATAGTTATAACAGCCAAATGTCATATATTATGACGCATAACATGAGGCACATTACAAATATCAATATTTTAGCCTGAATCCCAATTATCGCTAATTTGCGTGTTAGAAGCACGGGAGCATTTTCTTTTTATTCGGTATACTTATAAAGCTGGCGTACAACTATCTATTTTAGTGATGTGTATTAGATAACAATGAAATAATAAATGTCTGTATTTTAGGTAAAATCAAAAACATCTTCCCATTTACATTCGCAACCACCGCTCTAATTTTATGAACATGTATTGGTTTCACAAACCTGCGTTCTTTCTTTCTCTCTCTCTCTCTCTCTCTCTCTCACACACACACACAGACACACAGACACACTATAAGTCCTGACTGAAATCTCAACATCGGTGAAAGACAGCCTGCGACATATGTCCAATGTTGAACATATGAACGTGGAATTTCTGTCATTTGCAAGGTTAAGTCACAGTGTTTAATGCCATGATTTGTCCAGTAAGCTTTGGGTCTTATGACCAGGGAATTCGAAACCAGGCAACATCCACTTATATATGAAAACATGTATATTTAATCAAACAATCAATTTAGTGTTAAGAAATATGTCTTCATTCAAAAAGTGCATACACAATGTCATGTAATTGAAAAACACAACACTGAAAACGTGTGTACCGGACGGATATTGCAAAACCTGATTTACTGGCATTTACTGGTTCCTCTGCAGTTTGTTTTCAGGTGTTAATTAAATATTAAGGATGTTATAGGTGCAGTAAAGCAGTATGATAAACTGGGTATCAAAATCTGACAAATATGCAGATTAGGCTAATGTACAAACTATTTTCACAAAACTATATACACATGTATAAGAGATTGTCGCGAGTTTTTCAAGGTGTGGAGTGTGGGGTGTGGGGTGTGGGGTGTGGGGTGTGGGGTGTGGGGTGTGGGGTGTGTGTGGGTTCCGATGCATCACGACCTTCACCTTGGTTTATTTTAGTATTTTTACGCTTTTTTAAGAGTAAATTTCATAGTAACATAATATGATAACAGATTATTAACCTCGTATGTTACCGCTTCATTAACATCATGGATTGGGAATACACATAATTAGGAATTAGGAATAAATATATAGCAATTTTTGGTATGAATATGATAATCTGTGTGCGTCTGCACATCTGCTTACACATTATGGTTGCGGGTTTCTGGACCGAGAAAAGACACCACGCATGTCTCGTATAATGAATGTAGCCTAGGTAATTAATGTTAGACTCGGGCTATTCATGGAAAGTTGAAAAAACCGTTCTGAGTTCTGAAGGTGGACTTACAGGGACGATTAGTGGAAGGGGCACCCTTGTCTGGACTCATACTCGGACCTCAATATCCCCGGACCTCAATATCCACAGAGTCAATCAGACGAGTCTAGTTTTAAGACTGTCATGACCGCTCACTAAGCGGCCCAGAAACACCTGGATTACAGTAGCACTAATATCTATCTCCCCACGGCAAGGATGTCTGCTTGGATATTATAGGCCAGTGGACACCCATGCTGGTTGAGCATGAGGCTCAACACAATCAGGCTCACAACAATGTCGGATATGCTACTGACTTTACGTGGCGTCGAGATTGTACGGACGCTTCGTTGCTTTAATTGCCAACGGAATCATTTCGGGGAAGAAATAATCACTGGAGTGCCAAATAGTTGTACTTTGATCATCACAGTAACAGGAATTCACGCATAATCAACATTTCGAACATTTTTTATACTCAGTCATCACCATGACCACCAGACAACTCTGTTAGTGAAGAACGTCGGACAAAATACAGTCATAGTATGTTTCCCCGCTTTGGACTGGCTAACTGGTACTAACTTGTACTAACTGGTACCGGCGATGTATCGGTACTACTGGCCATCTGTATCAAGTTTAACATTCGCGAAATTGAATTTGAATGTGAACAAAAGATGTGAACTAAATATATCTTCAAATTATAACTGTTTATAGTCCTCACGACTTGAGCGCTCATATGTTTGGAAGGAGACCCGTGAAGGTCCGGGGTAGAGCAGGCCTTCAGCAACCCATGCTTGCCATAAAGGGCGAGTATGCTTGTCGCAAAAGGCGACTAACGAGATTGGATACTCCCAGTCGGTTCCCAATTGCCAAGACCGATGCTCATGATAGTGATCACTGGATTGTCTGGTCCAGACTCGATTATTTATAGACCGCCACCATATAGCTGGAATATTGCCGACTGCGGTCTAAAACTAAACTCACTCACTCACAACCGAAAGGAACACCTTCAAGTCAGGTGCATTGAAGAGATATCCTTAAGCATACCACTATTCACTGGTCTGTGTGTTTAAATGGCTAATTTCACAATGATTCTTGGATACTGATATATATCCCATAATATCTTGTTACTTTGTATTCGCAAGTTTCCTGTAAGTTCTACCTTACATGTATTCACATCGATCTGTGCATCCTTTGATACTTCGATACAAGAGTGATTGACTGTTCTGAACCTACTGAATATATTAACAAATCCGCTGCACGACAAATAAAACCAAAGTTTTAGCTATGCCGTCTTTCACCCTCGCTGATTTACTTGCATCTATGCACTGGTTCCATCCCTTGCATGTCTACGGCTTTTTCTGCACATTAGCGGCTAAATTGTTAGTGGCTGTGTTATGTCTTTCGTGTGCTGCTTTTAACGAGATCCCACTCAATAATAGACGTCAGAATGGGTACTCATGTAAGGAACAGAACCCAGACCTTCTGCATGATCCCATCTGACCACCTCCGCAAAAACTATAAACCAAAATGTTTAATTTCTGTGTCCCCTTTGGTCTAAATCGTGTTTACATGACATGGACAATAACGATTGTCATGTGTAGGATTTACCCACACAGCACAACAGCACAACAGAACAACAGTTCCTTTTCAACTCACGTAAATCAGAATGCCATTCATAAATCGCCAGAATCCATGCATCAAAGTTTACGGTGTTACACATTTTTACTATCCCGGTCAATGGGTCTGCCAGCACTCGAATTTTATTCTCAGCTCCACGGGAAGTATAAACCCGAAGCTGCCTATGAGGTGTAACAATGACACAGTTCCATTACAAAGCCACCTGACGACACAACAGGCAGTAAGCGCTTCCGTGTGGGGCTGTAGGGAGCCAGGCTGGAGAACATGTCCACCATCTGCCTATACACTACACTCTGTATAATCTGGGCTCCATGCAGGACCACCTGCTACCACTTTAATGCAACTAACAGATCCTATTTAGGGTAGTCATATTGTAGGAGAATTAACTTGACGCAACCTGCGTATTTGATCTAAATTGTGGCATAGTGTTGTCGGAGTTCGTCTGTCTGTTAATTTTGTGCTCACTGTTAAGATAGTTAAATACACCATAACATACCCAAGGAATAGTCTGTCTCACTAGCCCTGAACCATATTATTTCCCTTCCTCGCAGCTCTTACTGGAACTAATCTCTGACTCCCTAACTGAGACAAGACGTCAGGACACTACCACCCCACCGCGGATACTTATCAACGTAGATAATGGTGTTTGTTTCTGTCTAAACTAAGCGTAAACTGATGGACGGTCCAGGTTGTGCTGAAACCGCCCTTGTGCCTGCAATATGTGTAAGGAAGTATGTATATGTTGCAGATGTCGTATGTTGTACTCATACGTGTACAGATGCACATAGGAAGTATCTGCAGTTTGTACTCCGTCGACGATGTATCACACACACACACACACACACAAACACAAACACACACAAACACACACACAAACACTCACACACAAACACACACAAACACACAGGTTAAGTTTGATAAGGGCTCATGGGACACACCAGTATCTTCCTGACTGAACATTATCAGAAACATTTCATTGTGTTGAAAAGTAGGAACTGCTGTAGGTTACAGTAATGAAGTGTCACGATCACATGTTTGTTCGGTGTACTTAATCGGTCAGAACAGAAGTTTTCTACATACTATATATACCCTTGGCCATACATATGGGTAAGTGGAATCAGTCAGAGAACGTGGTCTTACGCCACTGTGATAATACGTCAGACATAGTAGAAGTTGATCAGTAGTAACAAAGGCAGAAACACTCGTGGATAACAACTTCCTATTATCTAATGGTGGATGCTTCGTTATAGATTTTTTGCGGGTCACTTGGCTGAAACTCATGAGAACGTGTATGTTGTTGACAAACCAAGGTTGTTGGCGTATGTTGGGTATGTTGTTGACAAGCCAAGGTTGTTGGCGTATGTTGGGTATGTTGTTGACAAGCCAAGGTTGTTGGCGACTAAAGGTTTGTGGCGTGGCTGAAGACGCAACACTCCACAGCGAAATATGGTGCCTTGAACAACCCGGCTACCTTCCATTTTCCTCATGTTGAAACACTGATCTAATTACTTTCGCACACCTCTGTGAAACTATTGCTCAATGATTTCTCAAGAGGGGGAACAAAGGAACAAATAGTAATGTAGGAATTCATCCGTGCACCAACGTTTCAGCCGTAAAACGAATATGAGAAATTTCTAAATACCCAGACAAGGAGGTCCTGATTTAAACAGGTCTGTGCAGCATATGGTATTCTAAAGCGAGCACATGGACGGCAGTTAACTATGGACTCCAAGTTGTACGTTGAATACGTAGTATTTCCAATGTGGATCTCGGTACGGTTCAGATTTCAATAACTTCCTTCCTACAGATGGCTTCCGGTGTTAGTCAGGACGTTCCCCCTACGCTGTACGAATGTTCAATACATGCGTATTTTAAGGCAGACGGACCACCCACAGATTTTGGTCTAATTTCTATTATAATGTGCGTTTGTTGATGTGTCTGCACGTCTGTATACAGTTACAATACAACATGTTCCAAGTTACAGACATATGGCCTTAATCGAGACTGAATGCTTCTTTAATTAAATGTTGATTAAATTAAATTATGCGGAAGAAGAAGAAGAAGGAAACCCGTTCAGAACATTCTGCAAGATGCTTTTCACATATATTTGTCACTGGTGACTACAGTGTGGAGATATGTGAATGTGTCTCTACAGATATTCCGCCTCCATACCTCAATAATACGACCAACAGAACGTGCACAATGTGTAAAGCCTGTATTGAGTCATGATCACGTGTTTAAGTATAGGAAGAGATGTGCACCTTGACATTTGATAGAAAATTCCGCTGCTCGCTGCTTCCCCGACAAATAATTGTTGTTGCGAAAACTTGAGAGAGTGGTTTTATTTTCATTTTGAAAAAAAAAACGCTTTTGGTTTGACTGTTTAGTTCTATCTTGCCGAGCGAGTACAATCCTTGAACTTTGGAAAAAATAAGACATTATAACGGGGATGGAATTGTAATTGGGATGAATTGTGTCCACGAATGTGTATACAACAAGTCGTGTTATGTTTGGGAATAGACATGCGATCAAGGGGATTTCAAAGCGAACGAAAGGAGGGAACATTAGAAGATATCGATCAAAAATACATTCACTTTAAAGTGAATAAATCACTTTATCCTAAACACATACAACATTAGGTCAAAACAACTTTATGTTGATCACATGAAACAGGGTGCTGTATGAGTTGGAGAGTTGTTCTCTCCTCACGAGTCACCTGTTTGTAATTCCACCGTATAGAATGAGAAATCATCTGATGCATACAGCAGGAATCCTTTATATCTCCAGTTAATGTCAAACACATGCACACTACCCAGCAGTCACGGAGCTGCAATGCTGTGTTGTAATGCACCTGTGTCCAGTGGAGTGAGTGATAAATGAAGGATGCTCCTAGTCCTCGCCTAGATCTATTTAAAACTGCTTCTTGGTACTGAACAGAAACACACACAAACAAACACATACACACACACACACACGTACACACACACACGTACACGCACACACATGTTCCATGTTCGACAGAAGGTTAATGAATATGCCATATTCCACAATCTTGCTTTTACCAGGCTGTAGCCGTACTCTACAGTTCACATTGGCTGTGTAACTGGGTTATCAATTTCAACCAAAATAAGGCACTTTGAAAACCCTGTGCGTACATTTGTCTATGAGCACTTCACTAAAATAGTTTCACCAAGACCTTCCCATGAGATTCCGTCATTATAAAATTAATTACGTTTGAATTATTCAAAGCTCGGAAATGTAGTCATCTCCTGAATGTAGTTGAGACAAAGCCTGGCCTGTCAGCCTACTTGACACTGGGGTCATGTTTGGGGTCCGGCCGTCAGTCCGCCTGAAGTCATTCAATACGTAGTGACATTGTAACGTTTCCTAGAGAAGCGTCGGTGGCGGCGTGGATTCATTCATAACTTTATTGAATCCTCCTGCCGTGGGAACATGGCATCACGTGGTACACGATACTGCCCGACTATTGGTCAGCAGGATGGAGGAGGCAGATGAATCATGTAAATAGGTTCCATATATGGCCAAAGCGCCGGGGTTTGAGGTTGGTCGCATCCTGTCCCATGACAACACCGGGGTGCTGTTACGATAGCGATGGCGTAAGCGGAGGAGGAGAGAGACTATAAAGGCAGTCTGAGACTGCTACCCTGCAGGAATCTTCCCCTGACTAGTCACTAAGGAACCAGTGTGGACCTGACAGAACCACAGTCAAGATGTTTCTCGCTGAACTTGCTATGGCAACTCTGGTAAGGCTTGTCCAAGCATTATGCAGTCTTTCTTACGTAACACTGATTCTGTTGCATAACTATAACTAAAGTATAGCATAGCATACATTTGAAAGATATATTTGATGACGCTGATTATTGTATCTCATTGTGGAGAATATTAGAACGAGTTAGGATGTAATATTCACATGGCTTTCATATCTATAAAGCTTCATAAAGACGAGGCATTAACTTGTCGCATATAATAAAGCCTTATTTTATATTTCAGATGGTGTCATTTGTATCTTCAAGGCCATGTAAGTATACGTAACTAGATAAGCATCGCTATACCTGAACATATTGTCATTCTTCAGTGTAACCTTTCAACATTTCCAGTTCCTGAAACATAAATGCCTACATCATTTCATTCAGAATTTCAATTGCGTTATTCTGATGTTAACATAAAAGAGTTCAATGAAAATGTTTACTGGGTTTATAGACAACGAAACAAATATACTGCGTACATTCCTAGTTAGCATAACATGTTCCTTGTGCAATATTCGAGCCTTAATAAGAAACACAAACTTCAAAATATATATTTGATTTAATAGTAGTTATTAGTAAATCTTTATGATTTTCTTTCTCTTTTAGCGGTGATTGACTGCGGCGGTAAAGCAGCAGACATCGTGTTTGTGGTGGATACATCGAGATCGATATGGCCGCCAGATTTCAACAGACACGTGCTTCCTTTCGTCAGTGACGTTGTCGGCATGTTTGACGTGGGGCCAGGTGAAAAACAAACACGCGTTGGGATGATCACATTCGGAAACACATACCATCACCAGTTCCACCTGAAGGACTACCAGGACAAGGAATCAGTCACAAAGAAAATCCTCAACACACCATTCAGGGGAGGCAACACCAAGACGGATGCAGCTCTAGACTATGTGAGGAATGTCATGTTTGCACCTGAGAACGGTGCTCGTGAAGGAGTCACCCACATAGCTGTTGTTCTCACAGATGGTGAATCAGACAACACAGAATTGACCAATGTGGCTGCATCCCTAGCTAAGAAGGCTGGAATCCAGATCTTTGCTATCGGCGTTGGGCATCGTGTTGTATATTCCGAACTGAGGAATATTGCTTCTGAACCTGATAGTCAGTATATGTTCCATGTTGGAAACTTCCGGGCTCTCGACAGTATCAAAGATAACCTTGCAATTCGTACATGTGCAGGTGAGTGATGTATTCAGAGTTTGTTTGATACAATGTATATTGATGTACACGGTCTCCATGCTGAACATGCTTTTAATATCGCATATTACCATGTATTTTGAAATTACTCAATATAGTTTTAAGCGTTATGTATGGACATTCTAACAACCTTTTCTGCCTATAGCAACGACTAAGGCTCCCTCTACGACAGAGCGCCTGACAACACCAATCACTACTACCACCACAACTACCACAACGACACCATCAACGACAACAACAACAACGACGACTACGACGACAAAACCATCAACAACCAGTACTGCACCTACAACTACTGCTGAACCAACTACAGGCACCACCACCACAACAACCATTAGAGCATCACCATACACGTTTCCTCCACGGACACCAGCCAAGATTGGCGCAGCTACAACATCAGCTCCACAAACGTCAACAACTGAACGACTGAGTGGCGATGAGGGTCGCCCAGACACCGACGTCGAACCTGATGGTAAATATTGGTATTTCTGTTTGTCATTTATGCATTTGGCAGTTAGAATGACATATTTCTTGTAGGCCGGCTTGACAGAAATATTACAAGAGAAACCGTGCGAAATAGCACCTATATGGATAGAATGTTATGCTTTTGAGGGGCATATTTCATTTACGATCTGTTTTTAAGAAGCTGTCGAGTTCAACAAGGAATAATGATGTAAATTATCCATGTGAATATACAGACTTAAATTCTAACACTAGATAATTGATAACGTAGTAACACCTGAGACCTATTTACGGACACAGCGTCACGCACACTGGAATGAAATATATTATATTGCAATAGTTTATGGCAATATAGTTGGAGCTGCCGAAAACTGAAGAAAATCTATCCCTCCCTCCTTATTTCAGACTGCAAGAGCAAACCTGCCGACATATATTTTATTCTGGATGTGTCCGCTAGTCTGTACATCAAACACTTTAATGAAAAGGTCATCCCCTTTGTCTACGACGCCGTCAAGGACTTCGACATCAGCCCCACCCACACTCGTGTCGGTCTTGTCACCTTCGCCGACAACGTCACATCTGTCTTCGGACTGGACACGTATAAAACCAAGGACGAACTTCAGAAGGCTATATCCGCCAACAACATCGTATACACCGGTGGTCTGTACACGAACACAGCTGACGCCATAGCTCACGTCAGAGAGGTTGGCTTTGCTCGCAACGTTGCTCGGAAAGGAGTCACCAAGATGGCGGTCGTTGTAACAGATGGCATGTCATTCGATCCATTGTTGACAGCAAAGGAAGCTAAGCTCACCAAGGATTCTGGAATCTTCATGTTTGCTATTGGTGTTGGTCCAAGCATTAACCCAGCAGAGATGAAAGTTATTGCCAGTCATCCCGAGGAACAGTTTGTTTTCCATGTCACTCATTTTGACGCCCTGGCTGGAGTGACAGATATTCTGAAGGAGAAGACATGCCGACTAAAGGGAGCGAATACTATCGTCTTTGATCCTGAAAGTGAGTATCAGTTCGTTCCTAAAGCATTAACTTGTATTTCCATACACATAACTATATCCGAAGGATATAACAGGTGCAAACAGTTTCCATTTTTGAATGTTTCCAGTCAAAGGAAATGTCAAACCGTCATCCACTTAAAGTAAGGCAATTCTAATCTCGACAAAATTGACACTTTCAATCATTTTTAATAAAAATTATCATTTTTCCAGACTGCGTCATTGATCCCACTGACATCATGTTTGTCTTCGAGTCCGCCTCTAAACTTCCATCAAGCCGTAGCATCATGAGAACAGTAATCACCAACTTTGCTGAGAAATTGAAGGTGAAGGCCGAGCAGGTGCGTGTTGGGTCACTGACTGATCCTTGTCCTGCAGAGGAGGACCTATCCTTCATCAGCCTCGAGGCATTTAAGCAAAAGGTCAATACCATTGTACATAACACAGAGGGAGAGATGCATCGTCTTATCAGCACCTTGAGGACAGAAGAGTTCAAGGAAAAATCCGCACGTCGTCAAGTGGCAGTGCTGTTCTTGGACGAGAACACTCGAAAAGCAGGCTTGGTAGTGCGTCAGGCAATGAAACTGAAGAAAGAAGGTGTGGAGGTTTATGTCGTTGCCGTAGGAGATGTCTCTGAGTACATGGTAACAGGATCAGCTTCTGAACTCCTCATAGATCACGTGATACGGCTCCAGAGTTATCCTCATCTCAAATCAGTGAAACTGAACAAGCTTTGGAACATTTGTGCAGGTAAATATTGACCCCCGACAGCAATGTAATATGATATGGAATTCCAAAGTTAAGTATGACGTTGACAATCGATCCTGTCAAAATTATTCTTTCAAGCAATGATTTGTTTTAATTTCAGAAGCTGAATCAAAGCAACCGAAGCAGTAGGTGTCAATGACACTTATCCAAGGTTAAAAGGAATCCTTGACTATGATGGCGCTCGTAACATTCCCATGGAGTTCTGAGGATCTCATTCCAAGGTTGTGATATCTCTGATCTCTAGCACGCAGGGTCTTCTTGGCCCTTCTAGCGTTCAGCCAGGGTATGCCGTACTGTGTCGAGACATTCTGAATGTACTTAATACCCGCAATGTGGACGCGTAACATGTTCCTCTATATGGCGATGATACTCATATTTGTTTCAAACGTCATTGTGTTTTCTGGTGAGTTTGTTCAGTTTCGTATATTTTCGAAAAGAGAGACTCCAACTTCCATATCTGACTGGTACTCTACATTCACATTCATAGGGTAATGTCCCTTTGTTCATGTTTGAAGTGACCTGCTGGGATCATGTGTTCATTTGCTTCAAAAGAGCAGTGTCAATTGTAAAACTGTTTTTGTCCATTGGTCCATTGGTGTTTTCCAGTGTAAACGCAGACTCTCCTCTTGCCTAGGTGTGTTATGATGTCAGTGTTACATAACAGCGTACCAATAGCAAGATGTGCTACAAGAACGATGCTCATCCCTGTTGTCAGCTGCATGCTATCACGTCAATATACATCCCTGCGAATCTAGTTGGAACCCATGCTGTTTCATTGTGATGATCCATTGGCCAAGCCTTTGTTGCAAAGCAAATGCTCTTATGTATGAATCTATTTGATCGATCTAATCGATCTATCTACATATTACCTTCATGAGTATATATTTGTGACAGTCATACAGAGTGATTTGTATAATTTTCATATTTTCTCTTACAATAAAATATATTAACATTTGATATGTGTTTGTGATCACAGAATGTGTTATAAAGTATTTACATGGATGCATCATAATGTACGATTTCCATCATCACGTGGCAAGATGGTGGCACGTTCACACAAACGTAACATTTTTTTATTTAAGGGTGTGGCACTCATACATGGCCATATCATATAGTTAAGACTCCAGTGGTAATGCAAGAAGGGGTGTGGCACCCACACATGGACACATCATATAGTGAGACTCCAGTGGTAATGTGAGAAGGGGTGTGGCAAACACACACGGACATATCATATAGTGAGACTCCAGTGGTAATGTGAGATGGGGTGTGGCACCCACACATGGACATATCATATAGTTAGACTCCAGTGGTAATGTGAGATGGGTTGTGGCACCCACACATGGACATATGATGTAGTGAGACTCCAGTGGTAATGTGAGATGGGGTGTGGCAAACACACATGGACATATCATATAGTGAGACTCCAGTGGTAATGTGAGATGGGTTGTGGCACCCACACATGGACACATCATGTAGTGAGACTCCAGTGGTAATGTGAGATGGGGTGTGGCAAACACACACGGACATATCATGTAGTGAGACTCCAGTGGTAATGTGAGATGGGGTGTGGCACCCACACATGGACATATCATATAGTGAGACTCCAGTGGTAATGTGAGATGGGTTGTGGCAAACACACACGGACATATCATGTAGTGAGACTCCAGTGGTAATGTGAGATGGGGTGTGGCACCCACACATGGACATATCATATAGTGAGACTCCAGTGGTAATGTGAGATGGGTTGTGGCACCCACACATGGACATATCATGTAGTGAGACTCCAGTGGTAATGTGAGATGGGGTGTGGCACCCACACATGGACATATCATGTAGTGAGACTCCAGTGGTAATGTGAGATGGGGTGTGGCAAACACACACGGACATATCATATAGTGAGACTCCAGTGGTAATGTGAGATGGGGTGTGGCACCCACACATGGACATATCATATAGTGAGACTCCAGTGGTAATGTGAGATGGGGTGTGGCAAACACACACGGACATATCATACATAGTTAGAGTCCAGTGGTAATGTCAAAAAGGGGTGTGGCATCCACTCATGGACATATCATGTAGTGAGACTCTAGTGGTAATGTGAGATGGGGTGTGGCAAACACACACGGACATATCATGTAGTGAGACTCCAGTGGTAATGTGAGATGGGGTGTGGCAAACACACACGGACATATCATACATAGTTAGAGTCCAGTGGTAATGTCAAAAAGGGGTGTGGCATCCACTCATGGACATATCATGTAGTGAGGCTCCAGTGGTAATGTGAGATGGGTTGTGGCAAACACACACGGACATATCATGTAGTGAGACTCCAGTGGTAATGTGAGATGGGTTGTGGCACCCACACATGAGACATATCATGTAGTGAGACTCCAGTGGTAATGTGAGATGGGGTGTGGCAAACACACATGGACATATCATATAGTGAGACTCCAGTGGTAATGTGAGATGGGGTGTGGCAAACACACACGGACATATCATATAGTGAGACTCCAGTGGTAATGTGAGATGGGGTGTGGCACCCACACATGGACATATCATGTAGTGAGACTCCAGTGGTAATGTGAGATGGGGTGTGGCACCCACACATGGACATATCATGTAGTGGGACTCCAGTGGTAATGTGAGATGGGTTGTGGCACCCACACATGGACACATCATATAGTGAGACTCCAGTGGTAATGTGAGATGGGTTGTGGCACCCACACATGAGACATATCATGTAGTGAGACTCCAGTGGTAATGTGAGATGGGGTGTGGCAAACACACATGGACATATCATATAGTTAGACTCCAGTGGTAATGTGAGATGGGGTGTGGCAAACACACACGGACATATCATATAGTGAGACTCCAGTGGTAATGTGAGATGGGGTGTGGCACCCACACATGGACATATCATGTAGTGAGACTCCAGTGGTAATGTGAGATGGGGTGTGGCAAACACACATGGACATATCATATAGTGAGACTCCAGTTTTAATGTGAGAAGGGGTGTTTCGCCTACAGTTAATGGTGTGTCATATCAGGATGTGACCCCAACTCATGAAAGTATATTATGATGTGAGATTCTCATCATACTGTGGTTGGGATTTGACACCCACACACCTAGATATATCACCATTTGCGATTCCCATCATTATTTTAGAGGAAATATTACACCTTGATGAAAGGCTATATCATATTTCGATATATTTGGTTTTTGAAATATTCTAATCACAAGATACAAAACTTGCATGTGTCCAGCCTATTCTATATTAGTTAAGCTGTTTAAAGACGCTATGGAAGCGGTACTCAGTACAACTTGTATGTGTCTGGTGTCTCTCTGTGTGATGTTAATTGTACAATAATAAAACAGTACCATTGGATGCGAGGTGGCAGATTATTGGTTCAACCTATGAAACCAGGATCAAAGCTTGGCTGCGTCCTGTTGGATACCATTCACGGTCACGTGAGCAGAGCGGTGGGAAGTACATAGCGTTGTGGGATAAGTTATGACTGATACACGGCATTTCAGCGCTGTTTTGCCTTTTGTACCCCATTGAATCTGTTTTGGCGCATATTCCGGGAAGGATATACTCTTGCTTTGACGTTGTGCATGATATGAAACTGGATTCTACGTGTGTAGTATTCAAGAGAGGAGTTTTTGCGAACGTGGATGTAGACAATCTATCTACAAGATGTTTCTGGCGAAATCTGTTTTTGCTTTCATACTGGTAAGCAACTTTCGTATGTATATTTCTAAACATTCTAGGAACAGTTTGTTACATTGCAAACACTGAAAAGAGGTTTGGTGACTGCTTTGTGTTGCTACAATGGAACCTTTATGATACTTAAAGACAGGTGAATGTTACAGTTGTCATTGCATTCTTAAATATGTTAGTGTTGTTGCAGACGATGTCCGGTGTGTCGTCTTCTCCATGTAAGTATACATTTTGAGGTTTGGGTTTAGTTATCGACAAATGAGTAATAATGTAAACGCCATTTTGTTCTAATTTCGAGACATGAAGATGGTATGCTTGTTGTAAGAGGGACAATCAGGCTTGAATTGGTAGCCACATGTCATATTATCCCAATCATTGCTTAGATCGTTGCTCATGTTAATCACTGGATTGTCTGGTCCAGACTCGATTATTTACAGAATGCTGCCACCTACTTTGAATATTGGTGAGTGTGGTGTAAAACTAAACTCAGTCACTTTTCTAGTTTCGACTGTCGATTGTCTTCTTTGTTTTAAGATAAAGCAGGTTGTAGGGGTAAAGGAGTTGACATCGTTTTCATCGTGGATGCATCTACTTCAATATGGCCGCCAGATTTCCACAGTCGTGTACTTCCCTTTGTCAGCAACGTGATCAAGCTTTTTGACGTGGGGCCAGGTGAAAAACAAACACGCGTTGGGATGATCACATTCGGAAACACATACCATCACCAGTTCCACCTGAAGGACTATCAGGACAAGGAGTCACTCACAAAGAAAATCCTCAACACACCATTCAGGGGAGGCAACACCAAGGTTAATGAAGCACTAGACTATGTGAGGAAGGTGATGTTTGCACCTGAGAACGGTGCACGTGATAGTGCAAGTGACATTGCTGTTATTCTCACTGATGGCGAATCAGACAACACAGAATTGACCAAAGTGTCTGCATCCCTAGCTAAGAAGGCTGGAATCCAGATCTTTGCTATCGGCGTTGGGCATCGTGTTGTATATTCCGAACTGAGGAATATTGCTTCTGAACCTGATAGTCTGTTCCATGTTGGAAGCTTCCGAGCACTTGACAGTATCAAAGAAATACTGGCTCGACGAACCTGCGCTGGTATGATTTCATATATGTCTTTTTATGTCAACAGTTTAAAATTTCATTGGTGTCTATTTGACAGTTCATTAATTCATACGTGCTTTTGATGGTGCATGGGTCGCTCGGCCCCTCCATATAATTTTAATATCTGTCATATGTCCTACATCCTGTGACATCTGTTTATTGATACCGATTACGTAACGTGTCTCATTTCCTTCAGTTGACTTTGTTGACAATATTTGTACGGTAACTTGTCTTTTTTTCTACCGACAATAGTTGCAATACAAACACGTCACACAACAACAGTCAGCACATCTGAGCCAGCAATCACACCGACCACAGAGCCCAGTACCTACCAACCAGTATCCCCTACGTCGTTCTCCCTACCCCCGAAAACACCACCAGCGACAGAGGAGTCATCAAATGGGAGATTCATTGGTGACGAGAGTCACATAGATTCTGTCAAGAACGGTAAGCATTGTGAGTCATTGTTACCATACCCCTTGGAATTATTTCACGATTTGGGCCTGGATTCTGAAATTTGAAACATGCCATACAATACGTTTCATTCAAGTCCATTCCTTCTTTCAGGATGCAAGACCATACCTGCCGACATATATTTTATTCTGGATGTGTCCGCTAGTCTGTACATCAAACACTTCCAAGGGAAGGTTATCCCCTTTGTCTACGACGCCGTCAAGGACTTCGACATCAACCCCACCCACACTCGTGTCGGTCTTGTCACCTTCGCCACTAACGTCACATCTGTCTTCGGACTGGAAGGCTGCGCAACCCATGACGAACTTCAGAAGGCTATATCCGCCAACAACATCGTATACACCGGTGGTCGCAGAACAAACACAGCTGACGCTATAGCTTACGTCAGAGAAGTTGGCTTTGCTCGCAACGTTGCTCGGAAAGGAGTCACAAAGATTGCCGTGGTTGTGACAGATGGCATGTCATACGATCCATTGTTGACAGCAAAGGAAGCTAAGCTCACCAAGGATTCCGGAATCTTCATGTTTGCTATTGGTCCCAGCTTTGACCCAGTTGAGATGAAAGCTATTGGCAGTCACCCAGAGGAACGGTTTGTTTTCCATGTCAACACTTTAGAAGCCCTGGATCGAATGACAGACATTTTGAAGGAGGAGATGTGCCGACTAAAAGGAGCGAATACAATCATTTTTGATCCTGAAAGTGAGTATGTGTTCGTCCCTAAACACATAACTTGTATTTCCATACGCATCACTACCTCAGAAGGATATAATAGCGGATGGGAACGTTCAGTGAACATTATGGCATGTTCCCAACCAAACAAGATTGGTAGTGGCTCCACCAGTGGACCATTTGTAGGGCATTTTTAATCTCGACAAAATCCTTTTAATATAAACTGGGTATTTGTAATGTCGACGAAATCCTTTTCTATTGTAAACTGTCATTTTTCCAGATTGTGCCATTGGTTCCACTGACATCATGTTTGTCTTCGAGTCCGCCTCTAAACTTCCATCAAGCCGTAGCATCATGAGAACAGTAATCACCAACTTTGCTGAGAAATTGAAGGTGAAGGCCGAGCAGGTGCGTGTTGGGTCACTGACTGATCCTTGTCCTGACGAGGAGGACATTTTCAGCCTCGAGGCATTTATGCAGAAAGTCAACACCATTGTACAGAACACAGAGGGTGAGATGCATCGTCTCATCAACATCCTGAAGATAGTAAGGTTCAACGAAAAGGCAACGTCCGTGCGTCGCCAGGTGGCAGTGCTGTTCTTGGATGAGCACACGCGAAGTGGTGCCTTGGTAGTGCGTCAGGCAAGGGAACTGAAGAAAGAAGGTGTGGAGGTTTATGTCGTTGCCATAGGGGATGTCTCTGAATACATAGTCACAGGATCAGCATCTGAACTCCTCATAGATCACGTGATACGGCTCCAGAGTTATCCTCATCTCAAATCAGTGAAACTGAACAAGCTTTGGAACATTTGTGCAGGTAAATATTGACTTGATACTGTGAATTCACAATGGATCTTACAACGTGATCAAATACAGACACAGGCAATGGGAACCACGCCAGCTGGTGCTTGGTTCATATGTCTGGTTTATTGAACAACGCCACGATGTTGACAAGCTGGCTTGATTGATTCTGGATGAGAATGTCCTTTTCGGCCATTCGTTTATCCAAATTCAATTTAATATCTTGCATCAGCATTCACCCTAACGAAGTCCATATACATATACGTACGAAGGCACATTCTTTACCGTTTCGTTTTCTATTTGCAGATGCTGAGATGAGCAAACATGGTTGATCTGCTGCTGGCGACTTCTACCCATGCCAAAATGCTCAGGCGCTGACGTTATGTCAAACATTCAAAACGAGGCCACTAGAGTTATATGTGCATGGCATATGACAGATGTCAGCTTGAACTGCTAATGTATACTCGAACTACTAAATATCGAGCTTTTTTCAAAGCAGCGATGGCATGTGTGCCCACCGATAGATTTGCTGCAGTATGACTGTACCCGTCATTACAAGAGTGTGTGTTACTGCCCATCTCCTTACCCACGTAATATATCTCAGGCAATTTGTACTTGAAATCTTTGGTATGCCTGGTCTTTAATGTGCCCGATGTTGTAGTGACAAGTCACATTATCATTGAAACACCTGCGGTTTTACATTCACCGTTCACTAATATCCTTGTCATAATGCTACGCACCTGCTTTTGGTTGGTATATTAGTAGATGTGAAGGATATGTTCACAGCATCTGTCAGGTCTTACGCCATCAAACAAAACCAAGGAACAGTCCTTTATCTTATAAACCGCTGAGTCGACTGTTTTGAAGCTTGGAGTATTTCTCCATTCATGACAACGCGACAAGGACATCTAGAGAAACGCTCGTAAAATATATGTGGCTAGGAAATGATAACAATGGCACTTCAGAATGAACCACATGTCAGCAACGGGTTCTGAGGCCACCATTCATGTCTTGTTTATATTGTACAACACTGGAACACTAAATCCACGTTTCACATGTAAAACATATGGTATATTATGAAATAGATATTCGTCGATCATTCCAGTTGAGTGTATACTCATCATGACGTCCTGTGTTACAGAGGTGAATCTGTACATGTGTCCGTGGACTGACGTAAACTTCAGCAGATACACTGTTGTCACAAGCGACAGATTCCAGAACTATAGCTCCTCCTATATTAGGGACAAGAAATAGTTTAGAAATGTCGCGGTAAACAAATAGAGAAGTTGTTATCATTAATGTTTGCCTTGCATCGATAACTCAAGCTGATCACTGGATTGTCTGGTTCAGACTCGACTACTGACAGTCCGCCGCCATTAAGCTGGAATACTGCTTGAGAGCGGCGTTAAACAACACACAACGAGTGTCACTAGTTTATGTTCCATACCAAATCACCTAAATAAATGAAACATGATTTGTCGTGAAATGCACATCGATGCTATAAAAATGATGTACTTGAAATGTGTTTGGAATGACCCCGGTATCAAGATCTGTCACATCTATAACTGTTTCGTGGTAATACCATCTGATGCACTGATCTGAAAACCATGATGATATAGATTCTTTAATAGATATAGTTGACGTAAAGTTGCAGTACACCAACAAATACACCTGACAATCTAAGTACATGTTAATATTGCAACATTTAATAGGCATAGCTTAACTGTTGTGAAAGCAATAATACATGTACCACACAGATATATGGTGATGATGTATAGTAGTTTAGCCTTAAACTAGAACAATATCAATGATAACACATCCTGCAAATAGTCAGAAAAAGACGAGTATCCGCTGGATGGATGCCTCACATAGATTATGGTGGCACACACAAGGTCATCCCTTTGTAGTGACCATACATTCTATAGGACAATATATTGAAGTTAAACAACATGGACCTTGCTCCTCGTAATGCACATCTAAGATTTGTCAACAGGGGTAGTCATTAATTCTATTGTTACCATGCTGTCACCTTTAGATATTGTTTGTGAACGTCCTGGGTACTAGTGTTAGATACAAACAGGACACCCGTCCTCACTTTCCATCTCGCTGTGGTTATAAAGGACGAGTGGTCACCTTCTCACTGACGGAGAGTCTGGAGCAGTTAGTGGTGAAATGCCTTTTGTAAATTATTTCATCAATCGGTGTACTTTGAATCAATATCGAAGCAGGGAAGATAAAGATATGAAGCGACATTTTAGTGCACTACTCTAGTAATTTGGGGGTTATGTTATGTAGCATGAAGTCAGGAGAGAGCCTATATGTGTGTCACATATTTAACCCCTTCCATCACAAACAATCCCCATCGTCCAATCAGAAACTACGGTATACGGCCCGACCTACATTTATTAATGGGATTCCTGGCTTTTCGTGCATAGTTGTGTATGTTTTGTGTATAAATAACCATGTTCAATGCCCAAACCCTGGATTCATATTTTGTAACCCAAATAATGAAACTATCGTACCAAACTTCAGATTTTAGAAAATGTGCAACATTTGAAATTGAATCATAAAACGTCAAGCCCAGCCAGTCAATAACTGTCAATTATCCAGCTGAGCAGTTTCCCACGAGTTTATCAGGAGACAAACAGCGTTAGAAGGATCATTGGAAATCGGTGGAGATATCAAATACCTGCATGTAGGGGTCCCTGCGACTTGTTCGCTACAACGACTAAACATACCTGGCACAGACTGAAGGACAGCGCATTTCTCTGATGACTGTGCAGGGAATGTACGATACCATAGATCTAACCGATGTACTTGGTCGTTTTAAAGGGTATTGTCAATTTGTTGAAATAGAAAGGGACCATAGGTACAACATGAGCTGTGGAATTCCGGATTGCCGAGATTATGGTGACAGTTTAGGATACAACATTTACTACTAATTCCGCCATCCCAATTCCAGAATTGTGTTTCTTCGCACACCAATAGAATGGTGGACTGAGTAAAGTAATGACACAGTGCCAAGAATGGTATCAGTTAATCTAACCTACAGATCTGCATTTAGAAATAAACCCAGAAACCATAGTCGATTTCCTATCAGGATACATCTAGAAATTCAAAATGATGGCAGCGTGTGCATCAAACTCTGCGCCAGGTGAGGTGATTTCCAAGGCATTTATGGCAGACATCTGTAAATTTCGCAGTTGTACGCATCACTGACAAATATATATGAACTATATTGTACCACTTGTTTCCGTGTATTATGTGAAGAGTTGACTGCCTCACCTTTACGTAACCACCCTGTAGAATCACTGTTTGACTCCTAACATGACACAGACTGGCATTTACTGTAAAATTCTTATAACTATGGAAAGAAATTATCGTATTGAACTATGGGATTTGTTTCCACACCAACTTAATATTTTCCTGATAAAAATACATGACAATCCTTGACAAGTATCCACTTATGTGACCGGCAACTTGCTCGTATGTATGAGCCTGAGCAGATGACTAATAATTTGAGGCTACGTATTGAAACTAGTGACTGCTAGCAACCTTGTGCGTTATTTCCGGTTACCCTTCGTCTAACTGATAACCACCCACGTGCACAGCGACGTCAGGGTGCAGTGTCCGGCTCCAAGTATTCAAAATGTAATAATATCCTTGAAGCATTCTCTAAATCAATCAGTGCTGTACATACCAATGAGAGGCCATGGGTCTGTGGTACATGCTATTGTCTAACGTGTAGATATATGATCATAGACATATACATACAATGACATGGCCATTTCATTATAACGGTGATCGTACTTGACATTAACAATCAACATCTCTGGATCATGGAATAACCATTTCATAAATATGACGAGAGAAAAGCAATGTGATTTGTTATAGAGACAACAGGCAAAAAGCACTGATAAATGGAAGTTAGATTTCTAAGCACTGCAATTTATGGCTTTGGGAATAAGATACTTGTAGATGCAGTTGGTGATCTTTATTGTATGAAGTAGACACACACGGACACATCTTCTGAGTAAACTACTTTCAAATTTCAACATAACACGTACTGTTAGTAAGAAATAACATTCACTTTTTAACAAATATGACAGATTCTTCGTTTTTTCACTCTTGAAAAACCAATATTACCGCTAAAAAACTGTTATGCTTATATTTGCCCGTCAGACCTAACACCCTAATGCATACGGCACCTTAACTTCTCCAAGTGTCCTGCTCAGACCGTGTGTTTTAGACTGTAGTTTCTTTCAGCTAACAGAAAGAAAGTCTTTCGAACAATCTACAGAGACTGAACGTGATCAACACCTTTGCTTAGTACAATGTACTTATTTTGTCAACAAATATGACAGATTTCCAGATTTGTAACTGATCCCATGAAACCAACATCGCTAATCTCTTCAAAATCACAGAACACGTGTGCTTTTTTCAGATTTAAATGAACATTTCGCCAGCATCCGTACAACGAAATGTCTACAACACGTGCGTCGTTCTTTGAACAATGTGCACAGAGACGTTCATATGTTAATAGTAGTTTTCAGAAGAACATGTCTTCAGAGAATTGTAAGGCCATCCTGTTTGGTTCGTGATATCAGTGTGTAACGGGAAACGTCATCACACTTGCATGAAAATAAAGCATTAGCTAACGCAGGGTGTCCTAGCTGTCTCCTGCTTTCATCTCCTGGACAAAGGGCGAAATTATAGTACTGGACTGGATCAG
Source organism: Haliotis asinina (assembly GCF_037392515.1). Taxonomy (NCBI): domain Eukaryota; kingdom Metazoa; phylum Mollusca; class Gastropoda; order Lepetellida; family Haliotidae; genus Haliotis; species Haliotis asinina. Next base: position 85,728,269 of record NC_090282.1, on the reverse strand, counting down.
CTGGAAAAGGGCGAAAGTATACACCACTTTGGACAATCTCATAATTCCCTAAGTCGCAGTCTGTAAGACGAGGGACCTGACGCAAATGCAAGTGCTATTCTATGTCGACTAAACTCGGACTTCTTGTTAACCATGTATTCAACAGTTAACTACGGTGGTAAAGACAGCAACAAAGTTGCTCGGAAATATAAGAAAAACAAGATTTATGGATGACAACTTTTATATTGTGAATAACGCGACGTTTTCGAATATATGCATGCTCCTTCATCAGGTGAATCAGGTGAGTGATGAAGGAGCAAGCTTACGCTCCGAGACGTCGTGTTGTGCACAATAAAGAAATTGACATCTTGCTTTGTTTATGCATTCCACGTCTAAATGCCCTTCAGAGATTTCACTCTGGAATATGACAATACATGTCATGTACAGATATTTTATGTAGTTGTATAGCATGTGTTAGAGTTCAGACTTATGTCTGGAAGATGCCCGCTAGTAAATTGACGTTTGTGCTGAAGATAATGGCGAGTTGATATAGCTGCCAGGTAACACTCCACAGAAATTCAGCAATATTGCGTGAAATGTCTTAACGACGTAGTTTACAGAGCCCTTGACCTCACGGATATCCCCCATTCCCCTTGAACACCACCTTCCGCGTGGGCATTCTGTACCACAGACAGTGTTGGGATTCCTGTAGTTCTCATTCTCCGGGATTCGCAATTTGCATCAGCAGACCTGATTATCTGAAATCATATCAAGCTATACTGGCTAGAAAATTCTATTTTCCCCGAAATGGATAATCTAGATCTGTCTATATATACATCCAGCAGTTTGCCATATGTAATAGCAGTTAAAGTTACCACTTCATCAATGACTTGTTACCAAAATAGTTATAACAGCTGTAATATATGAAATGGCATCAGTGTATGAATGCGTGGTTAATACCTTGCAAGAGTAACGCCGTGCAAGGCGATACTATTAGTACTGAAATTACTTCAACAGTGTGAACATGCTGTACATAATTCATTAGAATAATGTACTCATATAAGACCATGATCTTGCTAATTACCCCATTACAGCAGAGACTAATGAATATTCAGATACACCTCTTTCCAAGACTCGCCCGGTGGACAGTTACAAAGTAACGTTACGTCTTTATTGTTTGCTGCTTGACTTGTTGTAGGTCATTACTGAATACAAACATATTCCGGGAGGAAGCCGTCACGACATCACTGCGTCTTCACTGTGACGCTCTGTGAGGTCATTATTACTGCAATACAACGTTCATGTAGACCCTCATGACGTCATAATGGTGTTTGGAGCAAAACAGAAATCGCGTATTTTCTCTAGGGATATCGGTTTGAATTATAATTTCTGATATCGTGTTCTGTTTGTTTTCTCTCTGTTAAGGAGCCTTTAATTCGACCTTTCTACCCCTACTGAAAATATCAACCTCTGCCATCACTGGTCAGATCTCCTCTAGATATACGGCTGAGAGTCATTTGTGAAGAACAGCGTGGAGACGCATCTGGTGTGGGGATGTTTCCATTGTTTTCTACGACGACTCACTGGCAGCGTTATGGTGTACACCTCTTACAAGAAACAAATACATATCCCCACAATTTAAACTAAGTCTTGTATTATGTAACTGTCGCTGGTGCTTCCTAATTGCTGATAGGAACGAGTATGATGTTCTGTAATACTGTCGCATGTAGCCATTTTTAAGACATAGTCCCATGAAAATCAGCGTTGTGTCAGGTCGATAATGTTACGAATCAGGGAGATTTTGTGACGAACTACTATTTGATCATTGATTACCCTATTCACGGAGGGTTGTTTGTTATAAACTCACCAGTCCCTCGTACCAAACACATTTGCTGTCATGTTATATTCGCTACGCATTTGATAAAAAGGCAATAATAGTCATCCTTAATCGATGCAAATGAATATTTTACGCATACAGTAAGGTTCATTGACATCGCATATATTCCTCATTGAGTAAAAAATGTATCATCACAATGTAATGTAATTATTCATCATTTTGTAAAAGACGCAGAATCTAATCAAGCATTGACTTGTATTCAGTGTATATTTGTCTTTGAGCATACTTTAAACACATGCTGAACAAAAGGAACATGTATCTACTTTCGTATTACGCACAGCAAATCCCCGTGACATACAGGTTTAAATTAAACATTGTCGGGAAGGAAATCACAACATGAGTACTCCGGGTTTCCCGTTAGGGGTGGACCAGACGTCAACATAATTATCTTCACTGCAGTTATCGCCCTTTGATTTCAACATTATATCTGATTCAAACGTAGTGCAAGTGTAGAAAGTGTCACCATCTTTAATAGGAGAAACCAGTTATTTAACATCGTAGGTCGTTATGAATATTTCGACTAAAATCTGCACCAGGTGCTACACCTGTCTCTTTGTTATCATCGCGTTCGTGGTAAGAGTAGGTCACTGGGCGTAACAGCATAGTCTTATTAAGCACGTGTGTTATTGTTAAGCACGTGTGTTTATGTTTAGCACGTGTGGTTTTATTAAACACGTGTGGGCAGAATGAAAACGTAAATACATTGAAGAGAACAAAGTTTCATGAATTAATTTCATTATTCTTCGCAGTTCAAGGATATGAGGAATAATCTACATTGTGATTAACACTCACTGTCGGTATTCACATGTCTTGTATATCCTATAACAGGGCGACAAGACAGAAATCGGTACAGTACCTAGTGTATGTTACCAAGAGATGAGTTATTCAGGTCCAGCATTCCACGCTGTCCATACGGAAGTGGATCTGTTATCAGAATAACCGCGGTTACAATCAGCACTTGACACTGGCCACGTGACCAGCGACCTTTATACGTCTTCGGAAGCTCCCACGCCAAATCCACGCATGTTGAATGAATTGAAGCACCGGACAAGATAGTATATAAGGTCCATGAGATGTCCAGTTCCATGTCTAACCCAGCCAGAGGAAACCTGAGCAGACGATCTGAAGGCAGGAGACATGATGTCCATATCGGCACACATCTTGATCTTGGCGGTGGTAAGTCAAATTTAATGTACACTTTTTATGGCGATACTGTTTCAGATTCAAATTGGATTTAAATAAACACAGTGGTCCACACCAGCGCTTCTTCTACCGGAAACGGCACTCTGATTATAAGATCTGCTATATTTAAGTTTGAATTCTTTTTGAATTTTGTTTTCAAAGGAAGTTTCTTTCTGTTCTTACAGGGCTTCGGTGCAGTTCAATGTCATCTATGTAAGTAAAGTCTTCTCATGGTATCTTGCTCAATAAAACCCACTAAGATTTGCGGTTAGAACTGTCCTTCAGCAAGGAGTCCTTTCGTAAGAGCAGGTCGTTGTTTGTTGATAATGTACCTCGAGTTCCATTATTCGATGTCAAAATACTGGATTGCCTTGTTCTAGATAGACCTCGAGTTTTATAATTCGATGTCAAAATACTGAATTGCCTTGTTCTAGATAGATCCCAGTCAAAAAGCTGCAATATTGCTATTACAGAAAACAATCCCACAGTTTACATATTTTTGCTTTCTCTCCTCAGCACTGAAAACGTGTTCTGGCAAGGCAGCTGATGTTGTGTTTGTGTTGGACACCTCCACAAGCATTTGGGTGTCCGACTTCAACCAGTACGTCCGCCCGTTTGTTCGTGATGTTGTACGTATGTTCGATGTCGGGGCAGCCCCTTCACAGACACGAGTGGGTGTTGTCACCTACAGCGACGAGTACCACCCTCAGTTTGACCTGGGCACCTACCTAACACGTGACTCTCTAGAACAGGCCATCGAAAATATCGTCTTCACTGGAGGTAGTACCTTCACCAGCAAAGCACTTCATTATGTGGCAGATGACATGTTTAGGCTGAAGAACGGGGCAAGATCAGAGGCTACCTCCGTTATTATCCTGGTGACGGACGGAAGGTCACGGTTCCCAACAGTCACTAGGGTCGAGGCTGACCGAGCACGCGTCAAGGGCGCCCACATCTTTGCTATTGGTGTGGGAGAGGATGTTGATGAGAGTGAGCTGCGTGCCATATCGGACAACCCGGACTCTATGTTCATGTTCCATGTCAAAGACTACATGGCTCTACATGGCATCAAGAGACACCTTGCCATTAGAACATGCGAAGGTAACCACAAAGCTTGAGTTCCGAATACGACGTTGTGCATCATAGATGTTTGAGTATAAGTCGTACAGGCATACTTGTGCTACAGTCGTGTATATTGTTATTACCATTATTTTGATCTTGTACTCTAGTTTGAGTGAGCGTAAACACAGCCAAGAGAGATGAATGTGAACTATAGTTTCTTATTGGTTTAGGTTTAAATGACTGTATTTCGTTCACCGCTGTCTTAGTTAGGTGCTGGACCATGTAATAACTGACGGCTTTGCGTTTTCCAGTTATCCCGACCGTACCTGTACCAACTGACGGGCCACAGAACGACATTGATCCGGAGGCCATTAAATGTTAGTATGGGCCACTAAAGTGTGTTCTCAAGGCATCGTTAGTATTAGCTTGCAACATTTGTGTGGAAGGATAGATGGAGATATGTCACAGTCTGAAACACCAACCAGTTATGACTACAGCATCAGAAAATACATTTTGAACTCATAAATGTTTACTCTTAAATACTTCTACGTCTCTATAAACTTAAGGGGGATGATATAGAGGTTTACTAAACTGTACCCAACATTTCTTGTTGACAGATTGTGGAGGGAAACCAGCAGACGTTTTCTTCCTCTTGGACGTTTCCTCTAGCGTCTGGATAAAGAACTTCAGGACAAAGGTTCTACCCTTTGTCAGAGACATGGTCTCTATCTTTGACATTGGATCAACGAAGACTCGCATTGGCCTAGTAACATTCTCCAACAAAACTACCCCAATCTTTTCTCTCAACCACTTCAACAACCGCGAGCAACTCAAGCAAGCACTGAACCCTGAACGAGTGCGCTACACTGGTGGGCAGACCTACACGTCTTCAGCTCTCGCTTATGTCAGAGATTACGGATTCGCGCCAAATATCGCGAGACCAGGTGTCGCCCAGGTAATCATCCTCGTCACCGATGGCATTTCCTACGACCCAGCCCTGACTGCTGCAGAGGCTGAGAAGGCAAAGAAGAAGGGGATGTACATCTTCGCCATCGGCGTTGGGCCCAGCATAGATTACAAAGAACTGAGAGACGTGAGCAGTGACCCCGATGAACGCTTCGTCTTCACTGTAACCAATTTTGCTGCTTTGTCCAGCATCAGAAACATCCTGGCCATCCAGACATGCCGAGTTGAGCCAACCCAACCACCGCCTGCCGACATCAGCAGTATGTACATACTCTCATTCATTCCTCTCAGTACAAGGTTTGCCCCGTACTGTAGAGTTGCGTCCCTTGTCCATGCCAGAAATCTGTGATCGTTGGTAAAGTGGTAATGAGCACCAGCTTTAGGAGCCACGTCGTCATATATCAGAAATATCGTTCAAATCTACCTAAACCCCAGTTCACTCAGTGGAGAAGGCATGCCCTTTGAGTATTATATGTGTATACACAGTTTGTCATTGTATTATCTTAAATACATAGTCTGCTCATAGGTGTATAAATTTCGTTTAGAAAGGTGTAGTAAAGGATACAAGTGAAAATATTGTCAATAATATATTTTTGTTTATTTTCAGTTTGTAACATCGATTCTTCCGATATATATTTCGTCTTTGAATCGGACCCCAAGACAATCGAGGAACGGAAACAGTTCCGTTCTAACGTTATTAAACTGGTCAAGAACACATTCTCCAGCAACAGGGGCATCCGTATCTCCGCCATCACCGACCCTTGTATCGGGGATCGCGACATTCCTTTCACCACACTTCTCGACTTCAAATTCAGGTTTGGTTCAACGCCAGTACCTCCTAAAACGAAGATGCATGATCTCATCAACAAACTGAAGGATCAGGCTGTGGAAACACACAGGAGAACTCGTCGTTCACGACAGGTAGGAGTTATCTTCCTTGACGAGAAGACAACAAATTTAATGGACGTCGTTATGGAAGCTAGACGGGCACAGGACATGGGTGTGGAACTTTATGTTGTTGCTATTGGTAGCTTGCAGAGTCGGATCATCGATATGATTGGATCAAGCCCAGCACGTGATCACGTGGTGATGTTTGAAAGTTATGACGACCTGCACACGCTCAATGATGTGTTGGGGAAGAAGATGTGTTAATACTCTCGTACATGCATTCAAATGCTGACCTACAATTGATGATCTCAGTAAACTGCACAATGTTTCCTTTACATAATACCCATACATTGTGTATTGTTATCGTGCTGGACGCGAAATAACGTGACTGTATTTTTGTCTCAGATTAAAAAAAATTCATCCACGCTGTATTTTATTCAGTCTTTATGTTTGAATTGTTTAGATAATTGTCAACGCGTGTCTGTAGTCATCGGCTCGTGGTGAATTACCTCATGATATTGATGAACATTACATTGACGAAGACAAATGAATACGTTGATGAAGACGAAGGCATAGTTTAGTTGTTAAACTTCTTTAGTTGGTTTCACAAGACATTACAAACAAGTATACATGAATGAGATGAGCGGACTTCCTGCTCAACCCCCAGGGCCTTTCCTGCGAGCGACATAATCCTGCTCGCGGTCGTCCCTGCAAAGACAGCCGGAATGCCGGTCTCCACACTCACATCTCAGTATAGTTGTGAGCATACATATATATGATATAATTATAGCTTTTAACATCATCAGACAGGCAAAGACAGATAGAGAAACAATAGCACTTCCTTCTACAGTTGATGTGATGACAGATTCAGGCAAGGGGGATGACCAATAAAGGCCATAAATGTCATATACAGTAATTAATGGAAGTGACAAAGAGAAACAAGGTAGCTGGCGAAACAGTGTACTCTGCGGTAGTGATAAAGATCAAGATTGCAGATTGAATAATGATAACTAAATATGATATAATCTGGCTACATAGTTTTTGGTCTGTAGAAATATTTGGATATGGCTGTCCTGAAGTAGACACTATAACAAAATTTTGCGTTGCGTAAATACTGAAACAATATCACAATATTCCAGGCAGTCAGGGATGGACGAGTAAAGATAGTGTTATATATGCTTTCGTTGAGTATCGTGCTTTTATTTAGTATCGTGCAGTCCGGTTCTACCGCGAAAAGAAGCAGGGATGGTTTGAACTGTACAAACCTTCTACATGCACTAACCCGGAGACATCAGCACAAACAATACTGTTTAGCATTACGGCTGTTTGCTTTGAGGTTGGTCTACAAACACAGATGTATACACGTCGTATCTCTAAACACTACTGATAAAATACAGTTACTGTTTGAAAGTAACAGGTACACATTTGTCGGTACGAGATGACCACACATTAACACAGACGTAAACCACACTTATAGTCCAAACTCAACAGATTAAGATCATCAAGGGGCATCAACAAAGTACTGCAAGTCGTTGCTACGTCTTATAGTTCTGTCTTATTACGGCCTGTTGGCTCAATGCTAGCAACATAAAAACATAAAACATCGCAAACCGATGAGTAGGACACCCAGTAGATTGGTGCGCTCTCGATATCTAGAGACACATACTGACAGGATGGGCGTGCGAAAATCAAAGTTATCCAAATATTCCAGTCAGAACATGAGATCGACAACGTCTAACTATGTCATGAAATTTCTGTTGCGAGTGCATCGAAACAGTGAGAAAGAAGCGGCTGTAAAATTCCCACATACTCCGCTGTGTATGCCATACACGTGGGCCAGAGACGTTTGGCTCTGGACGCGTATGTGAGTGGGTGAGTATGATTTTATTCCGCCTTTAGCAATATTATAGCAATTTAAAGGCAGAGGACACTAGAAATGGGCCTCACACACTGTACCCATATGGGGACTCTAAACCTAATCTTCGACGTGACGAGAGGACCTCTTTAGCAACTTCTTTACCCTACAGTTCTCTGCAAACTGCAGCATTCGCGACTTGCATATTCTAAGTTCTTTGAACTTTTTATTGCGTGTTTATTCACTTTACTTGGTGAAACCCACCAATTTGCTTCTACTTATTTAAGCACTTATATTATCAGAAAACAATTAGCAAACTGTACTCTTAAGCTATTTAACACCCTTCTGTCATGCCGGAAAGATATACTGAACACATTGCAGAACCAATCGGTCCTCTAATTTATGACTGCCATCTTATTTATACACGTCAGTGTAATGAGGAGTGAGTGAGTGAGTGAGCTAGTTTGAAGCCGTAATCTTCAACATTCCATGTATATTCACATGGGATACGATTACATGAGTCAACCAAGGGAGCGAACCCGACACCTGAACCCGTTGTAGTGTTTTGAAATATAACTCCATCAAGTAAGTCAGTTAAAGTTTGGTTCTGAGACTTTCAGACACCCTGCTTGACTGTGCAAAGGTACATCTCCCGTTCTGTACCTCTGACCTTGACGACACACCCACTTCCCATTGTCCGTCTCCTGATTGTGAAAGATGGACTTTCAACATGGTTGTATTGCACAATTCTGTCAAGCCCTTACGAGAGGATACAACCACTTGTATATGGCAAGAAATTATACAGACGTATTTCTATCTATTTCCTGTCATCACCATTGGTACAAATATCTCCCGTAGACATAATAACCCTGCCATGTATAAATATAAATGATTCAACACATATATTTATATATAATGTAAACCGAAGCTACCAAAGGCATTAAAGTATTATTTGACTAAACTGATCTCACATTCTCTCCCACATTCTTTGGTGGTAACGATCAACAAAATCAATCGAATCCCCGAGATCATGACATAACGGACGTTTTTCCCCACTATTACAGGCAGGTGATGAGACAAATATGTTGGGTAAACAAACAAGATGGTGAGTACTTCGTATGTTTGTGTGTTTCTTTGTGTTTATACCTATTCAAATCCCTAATCATAAACTCCCCTCTTAAAAATGCTAAATCACGTTTCAGTCTCAATGAAACAATGAAACATAACGGAATATATTTTGTAACAATGTAACGCCAATACCCGCTTTCTATTACTTGTGCAACAAGCTTCAGTTATCCTGTGTGACATCGTGCCCTTCCGATCCGACGTCGGTGTTGCCACACTCAGTCTGACCATGGCCCTGCGGCAGCTGATGCAGTGTCTAGCGGTGCTGATGTTACTGAGTGGCCGCATCAAAGGTAAGATTCCGCTGCTGAAACAGGTCATTAGTAGGATGCAGTTGTCTCACTAAACACTTGTTTGGCTGAAGGAAGCTGACACTAAGGTAGAGCTCAATCAACTCGCTGGTCGTCATTAGTAGGATGCAGTTGTCTCACTAAACACTCTGCTTTGGCTGAAGGAAGCTGACACTAACGTCAAGCTCAATTACCTCACTGGTCGGTTAGCAGCACATAGATATAACCTGTAGTTACATGATAAATGCACCAATATTTATTATACGGAACGCTGCGCATTATCCATCTATGGTAAAATAACGTCTAGCCAGACACTTGAGACTCTGACAGAAAATTAGCTATTGTATGCGTCAGAGAAGTAAAGTTTAGGTGTGATTTGAATGAGCCAGTGCCGCAATGAGATGTCAGGTGTATTTTTGGAATCGATTCCACGAGTTTGGTGGATTTGAAAACAACGGCAGGTGATACCATTGGGTTTTAGGGAATGTGGCAAAGGAGAAGTGCGAGGATCGAAGAGCTCATACGGGTTGACATACCGGAGGACCTGATTGCGGAGACGCTTGAAAACAAGAAGAACAACTTTGTATTTGATCCGCTGTGGCACTGGCAATCAGTGTAGATACTGGGGAATCGGTGTGATGTGGTCATGTCTCGGTGTTCATGTTGCTATTCGGGCTGCTAAGGTTTGTACAACTTGTAACTTCCTGATCAGACACGATGCCAAACCTTACCGGACAGTGTTACAGTAGTCGTGACAACACATTGAGAAGGACCAGGGAGATGGCGGTTCTATTGTTTATGTACATTCGTACCAAGGCAATGTTGCGGATATGAAAATAAGATTTCCTGCACACAGAATGTATGTGAAACTCAAGTGTCATGTCTGCATAAAAGTGACACCTAGATTTCGGGCCTGTTGGCTTGGTTGCCGATGTAGAATTATGACAAAAATTCTGTTTTGTCTCCTTTTAGTTTTAGATAATGGGATATCATCCATTCCTATGTCTCGTCAGTGCATGTTTCCAGCACAGTGAAGGTATCAGAAATGGATGATTTCATCAACGGTCTGAATGCTATGTAAAGCTGAGAGTCCATGTGATCGTCCGATGTCATCAAGTGGTGAAGAGTTGATGGTGAACAGTATGGGCCCCAGCACTGAACCTTGCAGCACACCATACAGCAGATCTCATGAGTCAGAGGAATGATCATTACTGACAAAACGTCATGTTGTAGTTTTTACGAAATCTTCCTCAGTTTGATGCTGGTTAAAAAGAGACGTACTTTGGTTACCATCATTCTGTTATTGCACAAAAAATAACCCTGTCCTGAAACTGTGTCATGTAACTGGCGAATCACGCAGTAGGGTTATTTTCAAATGTATTCGTATTTTCTTTAACAGCGGAATTGATAGTGCTCATCACCGACCACAACGGCGCCATCTACAAGATAGATTCAAATGGCCAGAACATGTTATACGACGATCAAGAAGGAACGGAAGATATTGCCTATGATCCAGTTGAAGAACAAGTGTATTGGTCCAATCTTGACACCCATTCTGTTAGCAGAATTGACCTCGATGGACGAAATTACGTGAAACTTTTCGACATCGAAAGTAAGAATAATTTTATTAGTCATGACACTTTTCTTATACTTAGTACACTTTGTTAAACTGGTCATTGTCCTATGTCGCTTCAACTTACCGGAAACATGGGAATCCCGCTTGGGACTTGGGGGAATGCATGTATTTCATGAGTACAGTAGGCAATGCATTTTCTCACTTTAAATACCAACCGTTTCATGAATATAAAGACATCTACGCATATTTTAACTCCCTGTGTGATATGACAAAGACAACATTACATCCATATTGAGGCGATATAGCTATATAGCGTACAGTGAAACGTGAACCAGCTGTGTCAGTGGTTACATCCATATTGAGGCGATATAGCTATATAGCGTACAGTGAAACGTGAACCAGCTGTGTCAGTGGTTACATCCATATTGAGGCGATATAGCTATATAGCGTACAGTGAAACGTGAACCAGCTGTGTCAGTGGTTACATCCATATTGAGGCGATATAGCTATATAGCGTACAGTGAAACGTGAACCAGCTGTGTCAGTGGTTACATCCATATTGAGGCGATATAGCTATATAGCGTACAGTGAAACGTGAACCATCTGTGTCAGTGGTTACATCCATATTGAGGCGATATAGCTATATAGCGTACAGTGAAACGTGAACCATCTGTGTCAGTGGTTACATCCATATTAAGGCGATATAGCTATATTGCGTACAGTGAAACGTGAACCAGCTGTGTCAGTGGTTACATCCATATTGAGGCGATATAGCTATATAGCGTATAGTGAAACGTGAACCAGCTGTGTCAGTGGTTACATCCATATTGAGGCTATATAGCGTACAGTGAAACGTGAACCATCTGTGTCAGTGGTTAATAGAAGGGTTTTTACCACCGCTTGATAAGAACATGTACGACATGGACATACAAGTCAGTACAGCAACAGTTTGGTTCATACAACCGATGCACCCCCTCCAAGGAGGTGAGAAAGAGAAAGGAGAGGACACACTAGTACTTGAGGGAGGAAACTGGCGATGTCCGACTACTTATCGCTCATCACGTCTAATGCATACAGAGACGCCAATCGCTGCCTTGGCCTGTCACCCCTATAAAACGAGGAGGTGGGATCAAGCATTTCATGTGTTATTCATTGAATAATTGCATAGAAGCTATTGTCAGACAGAAGATAGATATCGCCCAGTCTTCCTACACAAACAACGTCAGGGCTAAACATTGAGGGTAGGGTTGAGTTGGCGCGAGTCTGAAGTTACTCATTTATCGCGAATCTTCCATCCACAATGTTGGCAATGTTGGTTGTTGCTAAACTAGAGTGTACACCACTTTATGGAGACTACCCATCAGGTACAGACTCTCTTGGATAAATGTGGCTATTTACTTCAGTCAACAGGTCTAAACTAGATTTTCCAAAGTATTTTATTTGAAGGTACTGTTTACAAATGAACTCATGTATTGTAAAACAAATTCGTAACGTTGAAAAGATTATTGTAATGAGTTCAGGAAATGATGAAAATCAGTGAAAAGTGGCAAATTGGCAAACAAAATTTGTACCAAGACGCAACTGTTCACATAGAGATATTTGCACATGCTTTATAGCAATTTGCTGCATGATCCTTGTGCAATACAACTGCAGTTGGTTTCCCCGAACACCAAGTGAAATATTTCACCTTCGATGTAACCACATACACATGCATAACATATAGTGAGTTCTTTTTGAAGCAAGGCTAAACGTGTGATGGTAGTATACATTCATAATGTACAGTAGAGATGTCAACCCAATTCCTTCATAACTCTATGTGTACATCGGGACTATATACACCATTTAATGTGTTTACTACCAGGACACAACATGTCGCTTCATTGGGAGTCGTTTTTCACTCGCCAATAATTCGCTAGTTTTCTCCAAAAACATGCCTTTAACGTTATTGTACACCTGACACTGAGCACATTCAGCCGTCCAGTGTGACATATACTTATTTCAAGCATTAATAAGAAGGTAATGGGTGTACAATTGGTTGTGTTCTATTTAACTAACTACTAAGTTTAATGGACCTTGTCTTGAGCGTTTTTATATACATGATTTAATTAGCCCCCTCATCACCTCCCCTACCCCTACCCACCCACGCATGACACAAACACGCTCAAACACGCCCCCGCCCAACGGTTGACATGTTGATTGGTGCTTCTTTGTTCTCTCTTTCAGAATGTCAGGGACTTGTGTTGGATCCGACCTCAAGGATCCTTTTTTACAGCGATGATAAAACAGCGATCATTGGGAAGTACTATCTGGAGACCAGCGTGAAGGAAGTGATTGTTCGTTCAGATTTGACCAGACCACACGCCCTTGCAGCTGATGCACGTAGGAGGTATGGCGACGAACATTAAGAGAGTTTGATCGATGAGAGAGCGCATGTGCCTCTTTGTGTGTGTGAGTGTACGCGTGTGTGTGTGAGAGAGAGAGAGAGAGACAGGTGGTGGAGAGGGAGGGAGAGACAGAGGGGAGGGAAGGGAGATGTGAGAAAGAGTAAAAGAGAGAGTGGGAGGGAGAGGAAAAGAGAGGAGAGAAGAGAGAGAGGGAGAGTGAGCCGGATGAGAGAGAGAAGGGAGAGTCTCTCTGTCTGGGGGCGGAGGAGAGTGAGGAGGGATGGACGATCGAGTCATAAAACGTGCAGCATTAGGTGGCAGCATTCTACGCCCATGGTAGTCTATATGTGGTTATTTTGTTCTTTGATGTTGATCATTATGTACACAGGAAACTGTACTGGTCAGACATTGGAGTCGACCCCAAACTAGAGATGGCTGACTACGATGGAGATGACCGAGAAACTCTTGAACGGTCTAGTCTCATCTGGCCCACGTCGTTGGCGTTAGACAAAACCGGTAAACTGTCACAAACATGTCCACATGTCGTGGATATCACTATAAGCTACATTCCCCTACATTCATACAGCATCAACATTGGTGTAAATACATTTTATTTCTTAACTGTTCGCAGCATTGTATTGCTTGTTCCATGATGAATTCATCTGAACATGTGAGAGTTTCAAGTTTTCATTGTTGCCTGCATGTATTGTCAGTGGAATTTGTTACGTAGGTGACAACTTGTTCTGGGTTGATGAACACGGAAGCCTGAATGATGTGAAGGCGCTGGACCTGTCCACAAGGACAACAAGGTCCATAACATACAGGGGATTCCAACGGGAATTCTTCGATATTGATTTGTGCAACGACATGTTATACCTTATTGACCGGGAGAGAGCGTAAGTGACGTTATGCTAGATATGTATGTTCACTCACTAGTCGTGATTGCCCTAGAGTTACATTGCCACCATGGATGTTGACAGAGATATACTAGTGTAAAATCTGCAGTCTACAGAACAGCATGATACAACATTCATAATGTGGTACTGTGCGCTAAGTTTTACTTGTAGATTTACAAATCTGTCTATCTTTAAAAAGTATAGACCTTCTTTCGCAAGGGAAAATGAATGAAATCGGATATAAGAGGACATATCAACTTTTGTCTTGCAAATGCATTCTTTTTCAGGTCTGTCTATTTATCGATGCCAATAACGGGTGGGCGATTAATAACAACATCAATACCGGGAGGGATGTCCATGTACAGACATATCCGGGTGTTTAACCACCCACAAGGTGAGTACATCTATGTGACAGGGGTACACGTACATATTCAAACATATCCGGGTGTTCAACCAACCACAAGGAAATTACATCTGTGTGACAGGGTTACACGTCCATATACAGACATATCTCGGTGTTGAACCACCCACAAGGGCAGTACATCTGTGTAACAAGGTCACATGTCCATATACAGTCTTTTAAGGACCGCGTGTACTCAGGAGAAATCTTTTGAAATATGTACATAGTTGCCCCTAGTTAGATTCTACTGAAATACACTACTTGCATCAAAAGAACCACTTCATTACCCTTAATATAAACATCATAACACAATGACTATCATGACATATAGCATCTATCATGACCTCATGACATTATTAATTCAAGCCATTCAAGGGTATATAAAACAACTGACACAAGTTTCTGATTTTCCATGCGCAATAATACATGGTGCACAGTAACTTACTGACTTTAAGGACTGTCTTTTAAGGGGCAGTAAGAATATTGTTGAGCTCCTTCACATATATTTCAGAATGCCCGCCTGGTAGGCACGGAAAGGAATGCCAGCTACCATGTGGACGCTGCCGTGATGATACGCCGTGCATGCGTGATACTGGGTACTGCCCATCAGGATGCCGGCCAGGGTGGACAGGGAACATGTGCACTGAGGGTAGGACGTTTTCCTGCAAGCTGCTCAGTCAGGCCCATTAATGTACATTCTCATAAAATCACTTTGAAAATGCGTACTTGAATATATACTGTAACCGTGGGACCTTTAATCAACTTCTGTAACTTATATTACAAGTGAGGTTTAACGGACACAAATCACATTCAAAGCCAAATGATATTAATAATGGTAATTAGATGACACTACACTGACTGTGTGTCAGATTCTGGATTATTCTGCATATATTAGCAAACAGATTTAACCTTTTTCTAAGGGAATGTTTTGGTATATTTTGTATTAATGTAAAAGTCAATTTGAAGATTAAAACACAGCAATTTCCCGACAATGCACTTGTGACTTGTGTTCATTAACGTCCAGTGCCTTGAAGTGACGTAAATCCTTGAAACCAAGTGTCGAGAACGGCTTCACAGCGCTGACAGTCACATAACGCTTGACAATGTTCGATTCATGGTTTAGGCAGCATTGTCTTGTATTAGGCGCATAATGCTGACCTATGTGGTGTGTGTATATCCTCTCTACCAGCATGACACAAGAAGCAGTAGACACTAAAGGAAGGAACCTCGTAACAAACCTTCAAGGGACTTAGCATGTTATATTTCAGAGTGCATGGATGGTTATTTTGGGATCAACTGCAAGGATTCATGTGGCCATTGCAAAGGAGAAACTGCATGTGACAAATCGAATGGGCAGTGTGCCTCGGGATGTGAGCGCGGCTGGGTTGGATATAACTGTGCTCAAGGTGAGATTTCTTACATAATATGTTTGCAGTGGGTTGCACTTATCTCGAAATGTAATGAAATGGGTTTGCAGAGTGGACGCCTTCCTTCAAATGCTTGCAGCTGTTCTTAATGACCAAATAATGTTCAAATAATGTAACCGTCATGTCAATGTTTTGAGGAAACTCCTTGGTAAAGGTGGCATGTAGGCCACATCCACGGGCATAATGTTCAAGGAGGCAGAATATCTACCAAACCATTCATCAATGATATCAAGATTTGCAAGTGCACTTAAACCAGCAGATATGTCCACTCTTCATTTGTACAGGGAAAGAAAATATACAACTGAATGTTTGTCTCGGGGATAACAAACAACCCTTCATACAATCAATGAAGGACTCTCCTGTTATTCTGAAAAGGTACTTTAGGCAAGTGTTTATTTTCAAGCAAGCCTCACGGTAGTTTCTTCACGCTTCACAATGACAGGAAAGGTTCAGTTCTGTCAGAACATTTGATTTTCAGCTGAAAGCTTGCACCATCAGGAGCGGCCATAGAAACAGCACTGTCGTCAGAGGTTTCGAACAATGTGTCAAAAATGAAAAGAAATAAGGTTTACTAGGAATATAAAGTGTGAAATGCTGTAAAACGTTCCAAAAGCATCTGACATAAGACATCTGCGCAAGAAGTACGTATTCAGCTGACACCAGATGTGCTTTTCCTATCTTGTTGATGTGTTTCTTTACGTACATTGACGGGGATTTCATCTCGGACTGGCAAATACGTCGACCTTAATCTTCTAGTATACAAATAATCTGATCTCGTTCACTAGCTATGAGGTAGTGATGACGTTTATACACAAATGCCTAACTTTCATGTCATCTAAGACGATTTGTTGATTTCAAATGTAAATATACATCTATTTGGCATTTCATCAGTACAATATTGCCGCATATGAACTGTATATGGAAGGCAATATGCACCATGGGCTAAATGCAGTGTTGTAATCATTGCCATATTTCAGAGTGCACGGAAGGTTATTTTGGAGTGAATTGTACGGAGATGTGTGGTCACTGTCTGAGTGGAGCTGCCTGCGACAAAGCAGATGGGCGGTGTAGTACAGGCTGTGATGGTGGCTGGTTTGGATTCACCTGTACTAAAGGTACGAAATCATTAAAAGTCTGCAGGTCACCGGTTTCAGAGGAAATGATCTTTACATATGTGGAAAAGTAATACCTATTTCCTTAACACCTATCTCCTTAATGTGTTTGTCTGGTTAGACATAGGATGACCTTTTCTTAACAAGCACAATCAACATCAAATGTTGCATACCCAGATATTCTGTTATTTGTTATGTCTGAGATAATCAATGTGTTATTAAGAGTGCGTCGATGGCTATTTTGGTGTCAACTGCAATGAGTCCTGCGGCAAATGCAAGGATGACCATCCATGTGACACAAAAGATGGGAGATGCCTGTTTGGGTGTGAAACTGGCTGGATTGGGAACAACTGTACTCAGGCCACCCCAGCATCAGGTACTCATTCAGGTGGGTTCTCTGCGATATCCATGTCAGCGATCTGAGCATGGAATCTGGTTGATATTTATTTCGGCAAAGAACGAAACCAAGATGTTCTTTCGCTATAAACACGAAAGACCAGATTTATGATCTAAATAAATAAGTTTAACTATAAACTGTCTGTACTCACTCCACAGATAAATGATGATGCCTCTCACTCAGAATAGTGTGACTTCGATGCAGTTATGAAAATGTCCTTGACGGGATAAATGGGGGGATCCGTTATATGATATTTGTACTTCAGAATTCAACCTCGTCCCCGTCGTGATTGGTGTTTGTGTTGCTGCTGCTGTCGTGTTTGTTGTCTTGGCACTTGGTATCTACACATGCAGGTGAATATAGAACCCACTGCTAAAACAAACAGATTATTTAAGATTTCAACCATACTATAAGCACATGCTTATATAAGTAATCAGTATTACGTTTATCTCCATGAGGAACTAGTGAGTTAATAAAAGGGCAATCCATTCATAAGTTATACGTTTTTTGAGAAGTTTCGAATGTTAACGTTTTTAGAGTTTTGAGAGTTGTAAGCGTTTCATTGTAATCAATAGTGTCTACTGCAGTTTGACTTTCTTTCACAGCCTTTCAAAACTCTAATCGGTTTGTTGTTATTGTTCATAATGACATTTTGTTTCTATTTATTTCATTCAATAACACTTGATGCTGGGGTCAATGTTCCGATGTTATGTTGTAGACTTATGTACTATCTATAACTAAGTCTGCCTTGTTTTCTTTTCATGAAGAAAATCATCAGCACCCAGACAAGGGCAAGGTACTGTAGCATACCGCACCGTCAAGAACCGCTAGCGGAGAAAATCTGTGGACACACCATTGAACGACAGTTATATATCTATTATCTGAAGAAAAAAAACCCCACACTGATTCGAGTATTTTAGAACACTGCCTTTAACTACTAGTATACTACCAATCAAGTTAGGCTCACTCGAAGCACTCACTATATATTATCAATATATTATTAAAATATGGTTACATCGAAAATGAATGTCTTCCCTGACTCTAGGAAACCAACCGCAAACGTTATGCAAGTATTAAAAAGCATGTGCAAATATCATGCATTGTGGCGTAAAGTTTTGTTAATTTTCACTGATTTTCATCATTTACTGAGCTCAAGACAAAAAAATATTTTCAACGTTACAAATTTGTTTCACAATACATCAGTTCATCTGTAAACAGTACTTTTAAACAGAACGGAATAATTTGCAAAATCTAGTAAAATGGCAACATTTACACTAGTAAGTCTAAATTTTTTATGGTTAATATATCTGTGCACTAGTAACTTACAACGGCTACATGAATATATTCTGTAACAATTTCTTTCATTAGCAGGTCTAACCAGCTGTAATTTCCTTTTGTTTGAAAATTTATGGTTGAAATAAACGATTTCATAATATTGTGTAAACAGTTTTGATTCTCACATCGACAATGTCTTGTGTTCGAGTCTGTCTTTAGGCAATACAGCGTCTGTCTTTAGGCGCTACAGTGTCTCTCTGTCTTTAGGCGCTACAGTGTCTGTCTCCAGGCTACAGTGTCTGTCTTCAGGCACTACAGTGTCTGTCATGCGTGAGAAGGAAATGTAACATTTGGTTATAGTAGATCTAGTAACGCATGGTAGTCAATGACCGATGGAAACATACAACAGTGGCGGATTCGGGGGGTGGGGTGGGAGGGGGGTGGTCCGTCCATGTACAAGGTAAATGACTTTCATTATTGCTGTAGGGGTTTTTGAGAAACGTATGTACTCTAGTCTACACTGCACAACAGGGACAGGGGGTAGTTGACAGGTAGGAGCCTGACATGTGACCGCGAATTGATCGGAATTATTTTGACGCATCTAGGTGGGAAGGAGGACCATAGTAACATGACAGTGCATTTTTTTAAACAAAAACGTTAGAAATTTCAACATTGTTCAATAAAACTCTTATTCAACTTAGCATTACTGGTTAAAATTTCATGAATACTAGCATTATCAAAGCATAAATTTGATCTACTCTTGTATGTCAACAAGAGTATTAAAGAGTTGTAATTTGGTGAAACACTCAGTGATATTTGTGTTAAAGTTTTCATGCAGTAGCTGTTTACGTCTACCCTTCTCAGTTACCATGGAGAACGTGCAGAACAGAATATTAACATTCCCCAAATATGACACAAAACGTGTCATAGTAGTCTCCCTTTGTTGCTAACTTGAGGTCCATATTCCATCCTAGAAGTATTCCATGGGGAAGAGCTATCTACACTGTGTTGGATGCTAATTTGAGAAAGAATATGGTTGTTAATAATATTTAAGAACAACATCAATACATATAATATATAAAAGAATCAAGTCTGTGTGTACATATAGTACACACGTATGCAAATATGTCTTTATGGTACATGCAAATGCTGTACCTAAACTAAGGGAACGCGGCAGATCAGGGTTTTATCTGTTCAATGGTTCACACACCCCTCATCTTTTCTCATACATAAACTGATAAATGAATGAGTGATACGATGATTTTTGACGCACTCATGCACACACGCGCACGAGCCTCTGCAAGAACTACAAAAGCGGAAACACATCACCTCACATACGCGTAAGATCAAATGCCTGCCATTCTTCTCGAACGAAGTACTGCACCTGTACATTAATTTTCTTTTCCACTTCAGTATAAATGGTTGAAATGCTATCCTGGGCAAACTTACCTTTCAAATTAATTTCAACTTTACCAAAACCGTGCAGAATTCGTGAAGAGAATAGTGAGGTTTTCAGGAAGCTCTTCCGACAAGCATGTCTATAGTTGTACCACAGAACATCTATTTACATGTACATAGAACATGCAGAGAGTGGTCAGTTCTCTAAAACAGACGTGTGTCAGAAACAGATTACCTCAGGCCGTTTTCATTCTCAGATTTGCCCTTTCTTTTGTTTGTTAGTTACCATCTTGGTAAAGAGTCATTTGTATTTGAATTAATGTAGTCTGTCTGGAACAAACGTTTGCAAAATAATATAATGTATAATGTCGCATTATACAGAGTCCACTGTATGTAATGTCGATATTGACGTGTCCCCTACCGCAGTACGTGTCAAGTACCACTTTAGATGATACTTATTAGATGTGGTGCTCTAGGCGTCATTGTTCTGAAACGTAGACTCGTGTCAGTGGGAAGGAGAACTCGAGAGAAATGTGTAGTCGTTACGCACAAACATTCCGTGAGGGTTAGGATGGAAGATCGGGCCTTTCTGAAGAAAACCTCCTAACATTACCGCTGAATATTCTCGCTGAACACCTCCAAACTTGGCTTTCAAGAATCGGCATTGACTCACTCACCTTGTGTGGATGTTGAAAATGAACGGATATGGTTGTTTTGGTACACTCTGTGGATTTATTTTTATGAACACGGTATTAACAGGTAAGGCATATTGTATTGCATTGAAGGTTAGTTGACTGGGGTCATTCGTAGGTACATGTAGGTCATGTTTTACATCTGTGATTTGCACATTAGACAGAACAGTATCGCAGGGGTGCTGTCACCTAGAATATATTCATTAAACGTTACAGCCTTGCTTACGTTCTAGTATTACCGTCAGCCCTGAAACATTGTCTCCCAAAATATCATAGCGACACAATTCATGTACATACAGATGATCTCTTAATACAACTGTTTGCCACATGAATCTCGACACGATTGGAAGAAATCACAAGATTAAACAGCGTTCACAATCAACGATGAAATATCTCATGTTGAACATATTTCATTCGCCCACACAAAGTTAGACTGTTTGTTGTTTACAGATATTGTGTACATGATCAGAATTGAACGTTAATGTCATGGCAGATTGTCAAGCTGATGTCATGGCACTTGTCACCGACTACAATGGCCCCATCTACAAGGTGAACACTAGTTCTGGAAATGTCAGTGTTGTGTACCGCGATGTAGTTGGTGTTGAGGACCTCGCCTATGATTCTCGGATGGAGCATGTCTACTGGTCTCATCTCATACGCAAAAATATTCAGAGAGTCGACCTCAAAGACGGACAACATACCACAATTTTGAAAGTGGGAAGTAAGATTATTTTAGAATGTATATCCAGCATGCAATTGTAAATGTAATAACTTTTTGACAACTTGCATAACATGGCGGAGACACCAAACTACTCATACAAAACGAATCTCGGTTACCCGAAAGTCCTTGGAGCAGAGTTTGGTCTGTATCATATAGAAGTAAATCATAAGAGTTCTACAAATGATGCATTTGGTTATTTCCGTAGATTAACGTCTTTCTTCGTACTGCCAAATACACTAAACACCGAAAGAAACGTTACCCCCGTCATCAATGACGGAGGTACCTACCTTCAGCTGGCGTTGTGGTGCGTGTACGTCTACTTCATGGTCTGGCTGTCCACAGTGACTTCAGTCTCTCTGAAGCGCCGAATAAATCATATACCCGTGACCGTGGCATCCGAGGGTGTTGGCAACAGCAATGTGTGTCGACCTTATCTGCACCATCCCAGTGGATCTTTCTCTCTCTTCAGTTGTTAATCGTGGCATATTTCTCTTACTTGTGTAACATATCATGCACTGTAGTCTCACTTTATACCCTGCAGAGTCGTTGTACTAGTGAAATTGATGCAAATACCGCTTGGATATTGCTGCGTTTTGGCGATTGATATAATTGCTGTGTGCAAACAGAAAATGGAAAAATGTTACTTTGCAAGCAAAAAATGTTAAACATAATTTTAGATGTTCCCAAACAGGTTTTCACAATATCAAAGATACGTTTTACGTATATTTTACAAATGTTAATCAGCAGAAAAGGTTTTAAATGACTTTTGTCTTCATTTTATTCATAAGAATCATTGCCTGAAAGACATTTCTTTCAGAATGCCAAGGATTGGCGATAGCTCTAGAATCTAGACTGTTGTTCTACAGTGACGATGTCACGGACGTCATACGGAAATATGACCTGAAGACGAACAAGGACACGGTGATCATACGTTCCAATCTTGGCAGAGCACATGCTGTTTCTGTAGATGACGTCAATCGGTAGGAGCTATAGTCATTATCAATCTCAGTCTCATATCAGACCAATAGCAGGAGTTCTCACCATGAACAAAAATCAGAGTTTTAATGTCCGTGTAATTGGCGCATGAAAGCAAAATGATAAAACTAATTATAATTACCAATCCGAACAAAAAACCCACAGATGACACAAGGTGTTAAAGTGTGTTGATTTTAACACCGTTGACTGCCAAGCTCTAGAGCCCACCATGGATAAAGCATATTCATATAAAGGCATCTGAGGCTGACACAAACGTAATGACCTCGGCGATATTCCTTAAAGGTGAGCATTAGCTCTCTGTGTATCCGGTCGAATGTGAAGAATGATGGAAGTGATAAGACAGCTTGGTGCCATTTACTAGTCCTAAACCAATTCAGCCTACAGCTGATTTGCTGTTTTCAGTAAACCAAGCTATTTATTATGAATGCGAAACCAGCGTCAACTGGTTGAATAAGGAGGGACATGGTCATGAGTGAAATGACGTGGGGTGGGGTGATGTTGCAACTGCTCTTCTCTCACTGACGGTGTCTTTATTTTACAGTAGAGTATTCTGGTCCGATGTAGGTCACAACCCCAAAATCGAGATGGCAAACTACGGTGGCGGAAACAGGTTGACTCTCGTACATGCAGGAGCTGGTATCGTCACCCCAACATCTCTAGTTGTAGACAGCAGAGGTAACAATTCCACAGTAATGGACAGACTTTAGTACATACAGAAGATGGTATCGTCATCACCCCAGCATCTCTAGTTGTAAACAGTAGAGGTAACAGACATTAGCACGAGCAGGATGTGGCCATGTAGCTGCAACACAAACCACTGACCATAATGAGAACGCCACATTCAACTCATTGGGGAACATGAACCATTCTGACATTATCATCATCACTTAGGTTAGTTGTATAGACACCTCAGATTCACACATTTATTCATCACATCATTCTCGTCATCTCTCTGCAGTCCAGTGTGACATCATCCTTTGATGGGAAGTAGGCATAGCAGATATTACCGCAGCTGCTTATCCCATGCAAGCCCACCACCAAAAGATTACCCGTATCCTCGTGGTCGCGTGTAGCAATGGTTGGACACCAACAGTGAACCCCCACCCCCTAACCCTTCTCCTCGGTGTATTTGAAAACAGGTTGTATTTAATGTGACAACGTATAAATACTAACATATAAACACGTGTAACAGATGCAGACGGGAGTGAGTGAGTTTAGTTTTACGCCGCACTCAGCAATATTCCAGCTATATGGCGGTGGTCTGTAAATAATCGAGTCTGGATCAGACAATCCAGTGATCAACAACATGAGCATCGAACTGGGAACCGATGACATGTGTCAACCAAGTCAGCGAACCTGACCACTCGATCCCGTTAGTCGCCTCTTACGACAAGCCACCTTTCGTGGCAAGCACGGGTTGCTGAAGACCTATTCTACCCCGGACCTTATATAATGGGTCTCCAAGGTAAATAGTTCAGTTTAGTATTTTATTCTACCCCGGGACCTTCACGGGTCAGCTGAAGACAGGGAAATGTATCAGACGAAGACAAAAGCCCTTCTGCACCTTATGTCCGGTTAAGTGACAGTCTATAACATTCAATGTGGTTAATTTATCCTCACGTCAAGAAAACACACTTTTCTGTCATTCAGGTGAAAATCTATATTGGATTGACGAGCACCGGTCTCGGAGTGAAATCATGGTGATTCGACTAAACCAAACTACTGTGAGATCTATACCGTATGATGGGCGTTCTGATTTCTTTTCGTTTGACTTGCTCAATCAGAACTTTTACTTAATCGATCTCAGACAAAGGTAAGGAATATTACTTAACAACTATTTTCTGGACACGTTATATATCTATACGTGTTGCTCTGTCAGATTCCTCTGCATCTGGTAAAACATATATGCATCTATCTCGTAGTAAGATCTTATCTACCCTATACTACATTTCCGGCCTAACTTAGTATTGATCCGTTTGAATCCAGGGGAATTCTAATTTATGGACCAAACAAGTTATCACACAACAGGCGGAATGTACATTTCCACCACGTACTTTTGCAGCATCGGTTGCACGTTAACCAGGCAGTTATTTTACGACTTGTGTCAAAAAAACACGTGGCCAACGGTGAAGTAAGAGATCGTCCAGTCTTATTTTCTAATCACATGCCGAGGAACTGCGCCGTCAGACATTCCACAAGTAGCATCAGGAGAAGGCCGCTAGTCTGACGGGGTGCAGGCTCCGAGATCACCTCACCTTGAGGACTTGCTCCATTGGTCTGAGGGAAGTCGCTGACTTCTAAACGTTAAAGATGACCGTTTGTCGCGAATGGGGACCTCGTTACAAGGCCTGCCACTGGGGGATGATCCATGAGCTGAACCCTTTCACGATGGGTCAGTGATGTATGCCTTCAAATTGGATCTCCTTCCAGAACCTATGGTACTCAAAGGTCAATGTTTTCTAGAGGAAGTACTTGAAACAACCATCGTGCCACATTTCGATAACCCTCCCTCTGTCGATCTTGCGATATTCATGGATTACAACGCTCCACCTCACCGTTCTCTAACCGTCATCGTCAACATTTACAGAACAACGCTATCTTAACATTACAATGGCCTTCAGAAAACCGCGACACGAACCTTGTGAACGTATTTGCCACCATGACTATGCCGATGTGCCTACACCGGGTACTGCAGTAGTCACCAGTGTTCTTGCAATCACAGCCATAATTACCTGACAACTTTAGCCAATGATCATCAGATTGGTCACACGGTCATATTTTCCTTCATTCACGTGTTGTGTGTATTCCCCTAAGACAGCAAGGACATGTAGTAAGTTGTTACTACTTTACAATGTTATTAATGTGCCTTTAGTATGCAGCAACATATAGCGTTACCATATTTTAATAAGAAAAGGTGCTGCTTGGTCAATGCTCATGGTGAATATCAAACCTTCTGTATATATCTTGATATCTGTCTTCCTATCTTGATATCTTAGTACCTATCTTAGTACCCTTCCATCAATTGTTCCATGAATGTCCATGAAATATATCTGATAACAATAGCAATTGAATGTATACTGGCCACATAAAGAAACTGTGCATTGTCAAAATAGTATCCTAGTTGATAGATACGATAACAATGTCAAAGGTACAAAACACTTTCATGGAGGGATCATGAGACCATAACAAGTCGGGAGAATTTCAATTGAAAAGTGACGTCACGAGTCTACAAGCGCGACAGGGGTCAAGGTCAAGGACGTTATCTGGCGGATTAGGAAGCCGGCATAGACGTCGATCCATCTCGTCCCAAACATGCTCTATCGGGGAGACAGCTGGTGAATTTGCATATCACAGTAGTAAGTCAACGTTGTGGTGTTGCAAGAAATCCATAGCGGACGGGCATTGTCCGCTTGGAATGTTAACCTAGGTCCATGACCTTGCAGAAAAGAAATTGCCACAGGTCGAAGAATCTGATCCCTGTAGCCCACACCAGTTACGTTGCCCTGAACAATCACCTAAGGAGTTCTTTGGCGTGCAGTTATTCCAACCCAAATCACGGAACCACCGCCACCACCAAAACGATTCCTCTCCCAGACACAGGCCTGTGCATAACGTTCTCCCACGCGCCTATAGGCACGTTGACGTCCATCACTATGGGAAATGTTAAACCTGGACTCATTTGTAAAAACAACATTTCTTCACCAAAACAAGTGTCTGTGGACATCATTTCGGCACCACATTCGGCGAGCTTGTCGCTGACGTTGTGTCAGGATAGGTCGTATGGCGGACGTCGTGGTCTGATCCCGTGATGACGTAAACGTGGTCGAACTGTGTTTGGGTGAATACGGCGAAGTCCTGGGATGGTCCGGGCAGTGATCACTGCAGTCTGAAACCTGTATCGAAGATGGGTCACCGTTTTCCATCTGTCCTGTATTGGCGTTGTTACACGTGGACCTCCAGAGCGTGGCAGATCGATGACGTCATTTGTGTTCTGATAGCGTCTCACCAGTGTAGAAATGGTGTTTCGGTGGCAATGGAAATGTGCAGCCTCTTGTCGCTGAGACATTCCTGCGCGGACAATCCCAATGACCTCATGACGTTGTGCAGACCTTAATCTCGGCATGCTATGCGTTTCAAAAGGCGTTTAATTTTTGAACGATCGCAAGGGCAAAGGTTGAGCTTTCTAAAGTGACAGTATTTTGTGGCATTCTTTTGCTCTGTTCCTCTTTCCCGTAATGCACGTGCAACAACGTTTTGGACGTCTCAAGGACGAAACCACTGACAACATGGAACGTGGCACGTGCATGCATGTTGGACATATGTCACTGATCTCTGAGATTAAATGGTTATGTGTCTACACAAGTTTGATAAATTTAGATTAATTTTTTTTGTATGCACACTCTCTTGGTAGGTGTGTGATTGAGATAACCCATAATAGTAATGTCTCTTTGTTTATGGAGGAACGTGTTTCTGTCCGTGCCCAAAACTGGAGGAAGCATGGTCTCTTACCCAATGCCATCTGGAATGTCAGCATACCGGAGTATCCGTGTCTTCAATACCCCTGACAGTACGTTCTGACTTGTGTGTTGCAGCATGTGTGCGTGTGCGTGTGCGTGTGTGAGTGTACTCGTGTGTAGCGCCGCGTAGTATTTGATTGTGGTTTTGACTTTCAGGCGGATAAGGGTCGCAATGCATCCAAGCTTCTTGCACTGTAGAGCGGAGGGCATACATATGTGTAGGTGTCTGTGCATTTGTGCGTGAGTGCATGCATGCATGCTAATTTAACACTCATCAATATAGAAAAAATAAATATGATACTGATGGGGAAACGTTCGAGTAACTATGCAGAATGCTATACTTGGGAACAGTAACAGTTGTCTCCCTGACTGGCCTTGGGCCCCGATATCTGAGTGTAACAGGGTAGAATGGCAATGTTTCAGAGTGCACGGAAGGGTATTTTGGCGTCAACTGCCGGCAATCCTGTGGACACTGTATGGATGAAGTTGAGTGTGACAGATCAGATGGCCGATGTGCCTCTGGATGCGAGGCCGGATGGTTTGGCGTCAACTGTAGCCAAGGTAACATGTTTATTGAACAGTATCACCACTAGATATTACAGTGACTGGCGAGCTTGTACAGTAGCATTAAAATGTACATTCATGCGTTTGTATGCGTTTGTAAATGATTTTTGTAAACATCAGGAAACACATCGGCTTAACAAACCTTTCGCAACACTTGTCAGTGAGTGAATGTAGTTTGCCATCAGTAGAATCAGCAAAGTCTATGTTCCTGTTGCAAATAGTCCCATTACACACGTGTTACGAACGGTTATGGCTGTGCCACTGGTGAGCAGGTGTGAAATATTAAAACAGTTGATCAAACAAGCGTAACACTTTAGATACCAATGAGTACATTTAGCAGAAAACAATGTCATGCAAAGTTTTCATTTTGATGTCATTCCTGGTGAGCCTGGGAAAATGACAAAGTAGCCATCGATAAATGATGAATACTTGCAGTCTCTGTGAAGACAAAAGGACCTAGTCTCAGGAAATCAACCTGACATTTGTAATTCGTTTAGTAGAACGATAGATTATCAAATATATGTGTAATGCGGAGACTACGTTTCTGTTTCAGAGTGCCGGGATGGTTTTTTTGGTGTCAACTGCGACGATTCCTGTGGTCATTGTAGAGATGGAGCTTCTTGCAACAAAACGGATGGAAGATGTTCCTCAGGATGCGAGGCTGGTTGGTTTTGGTACAATTGTACTCAAGGTAAATATTGTAGTTTCCGATTCCAACGAAAAGGGATTCGGTCTAAGTTATTAACTGTAGTGGAGCTAAGCCCCCCTTTCAAAAAGGCTGAACCTGGCAGCAAAATACCAGGGACACGTGCTGAGGAAATGACTGCATACTCATGGAAAGTGAAAGTACAAGTGTTCCTTTATTTATTCTCAGAATTTCTCCAGTAGTGCAATACATACCTCGTGACGAAACCTTGAAAAGAAGAAAGGGACACTTGTACTTTCATGTGTTACTATATTCCTTTCAATCAGTGTATTTAACATTTCATGCATTTTCTATTCTTTCACCATAGTGGCTAGTAATGTACAGACATACCTCAGTGATGATTTCATAATGGTCCGTTTTGGATTGTTGATCGTGTGTGAAACGGATTTAAAATCTTACATTTAAAATCTTCTGTAAGAGTTCGTCAACGATTGGGTAATATCAAAACATATGATCTGTGTGTTTATACCCTGGGCTGTTGTTCACCGGATGTGACAGGCGAAACCTTGATGCGTCATGTTCCAACTCGAAACGTATTTAGTGTAATGCCATTTGGAAACGTTCCATCATTCAACAATCACAAATATCACCGTGTCATAGCTGAAGTATCGAAAACTCAAACATAACTATATCTCCCTGACTCCCCTCGGACTCGCGTATCTGAATGTAACAGGGTAGAATGGCAATGTTTCAGAGTGCACGGAAGGGTATTTTGGCGTCAACTGCCAGCAGTCCTGTGGACACTGTATGGATGAAGTTGAGTGTGACAGATCAGATGGCCGATGTGCCTCTGGATGCGAGGCCGGTTGGTTTGGCGTCAACTGTAGCCAAGGTAACATGTTTATTGAACGGTATCACCACTTCTAGATATTACAGTGACTGGCGAGCTTGTACAGTAGCATTAAAATGTACATTCATGCGTTTGTATGTCTAAATAAATGATTCTTGTAAACATCAGGAAACACATCGGTTCAAATGTCGAGAAGATAATGCTTTTAGTACAACTTGCTTATTAGCTTAACAAACCTTTCGCAACACTTGTCAGTGAGTTTGTCAACAGTAGAATCAGCAAAGTCTATGTTCCTGTTGCAAATAGTCCCATTACACACGTGTTACGAACGGTTATGGCTGTGCCACTGGAGAACAAGTCTGAGGTATTGAATTTGGAGTTTAAAGTGTTCATAATTGATGAATTCTTACTGCCGCCGAAAAGAGAAATCTACCTGAGATTCGTAGTTCGTTGAGTATAATACATACTCTTCAAGAAAGAAACCTGGCCTAGGAACAATTTGAATTTTAGGAAAATATTTGACACAAACCAACTCACGCTGAATACCAACATGTGCAGGAATAGTGGCCGGTGACAAAACGTTTTAAAAAGAAACGTTGAACAAAGACGTTTGTAGTGAATCATTAAAATTCACTCTACACGAAATGCACGTGAATCATGAATTTGTGTATCACCCCTATCTGAAACCCGTGCCTGTAGGCTTTTAAACGGTACTCCACATGCATTATTTTAAGCCACAATAGGCCAAGAGAATGCCAAGACCGACAGACGTTCAACGACACACCTCCATCAGCCGCTTACAAGGACTCTATTCTTTCTATTCTTTCACCATAGTGGCTAGTAATGTACAGACATACCTCAGCGATGATTTCAAAATGGTCCGTTTTGGATTGTTGATCGTGTGTGAAACGGATATAAAATCTTCGTGGGAAGGGACATGTATTTTGCATTCTGTAAGAGTTCGCCAGTGATTCGGTAATATCAAAACATATGATCTGTGTGTTTATACCGGCTGCTGTTCACCGGATGTGACACGCGAAAGCTTGATGCGTCATGTTCCATGTAATGCCCTTTAGAAACGTTCCATCATTCAACAATCACAAAGATCACCATGCCAAAGATGAAGCATGGAGAACTCAAACATAAATGTACCTCCAGGACTGGCCTCGGACCAGTGTAACAGGGTAGAATGGCAATGTTTCAGAATGCACGGAAGGGTATTTTGGCATCATTTGCCAGCAATCCTGTGGACTGAGTGAGACAGATCAGATGGCCGATGTGCCTCTGGATGCGAGGCCGGCTGGTTCGGCGTCAGCATCAGATCAAGAGAATGCCAAGACCGACAGAGGTTCAACGACACAACTCCATCTGTCGTTTACAAGGACATGCATCGCAGCATAGAGTGGTAATGAACCAGACAGACAGAACATCTCAAAACTATGGACTCAATACAACAATACTGGGAGTGTTGATGACAGACGCAAGTCAGGTCGACCTAGAGCTACCACCCAGGATCGCTACATCTGGTCTAGACATCTTCGTCTTCGCATCATCCACAACAGCTCACAACCCTGGAATGCGCCAAATCTCCGACCAGACAGTGCGCAGTCGGCTGTGGGAAGTCGGACCAGTTCCTCGTAACGTTTTGACAGAACGTCAACGGAGAATCTTGTCAGTATGACCATGCTCGACCTCACGATGCTAGCTCCTCCAGTAAAACAACGTTCAGGTGTGACCATGGCCTTCTCGATCACCCGATTTGTCCCCAATGAACATCTATGGGATACTCTTGATCTCAGACACTAGAAGAACTGCACACAACACGTCAGCAAACTATCCAAACAGCTGCTAACCTGTTATTGATGCTCGTAGTGGTTGTACTAGATACTGACATTTTACTCTGATCAAGTAGCTTTAATAGCCCGCTATGGTTTTACCTAACACGTTCTGGATATTCATCTTTGGAAGTGTGTAAAGAAATGATTTTACTGTAATTGAACAATGATATAATGTTTGAATCAGTTATATGTAAATAAACTCCAAAACTGCATGTCAAGTTTCTTTTTTTATGGCATAAGGACCTAGCCTCAGACAATCAACCTGACATTTGTAGTTTGTTTAGCAGAATGCAAAATTATCAAATATATGTGTAATGTGGAGACTACGTTTTTGTTTCAGAGTGCCGGGATGGTTTTTTTGGTGTCAATTGCGACGATTCCTGTGGTCATTGTAGAGATGGAGCTTCTTGCAACAAAACGGATGGAGGATGTTCCTCAGGATGCGAGGCTGGATGGTTTGGATACAACTGTACTCAAGGTGAGTGAGTGAGTTTAGTTTTTCCCCGCACTCAGCAATACTCCAGCTATATGGTTCAATAGCATGATCATCGATCTGCGCAACTGGGAAGCAATGACATGTGTCAACAAAGTCGGTGAGCCTGACCCTCCGATTCCATTAGTAGTCTTTTACGACAAGCATAGTCGACTTTTATGGCAAGCATGGGTTGCTGAAGACCTATTCTACCCCGGACCTTAATGGGTCTCCAAGGTAAATGGTTCAGTTTAGTTTTTTATTTCACAGAAATGGATTTGGGCTAAATTATAAACTGCTTTTGGGATTAAGCCGGAGATAAGCTCACTCGGTGTATCATCTAAGCTGAAGTTTGCAGGGCCAGGGCTACATACATACATTTATATATTTCCTAATTTTTCACCAAAGAGGCTTGTAATTTACGTACACACCTCAGTGATGATTTCATGATGATCCAGTCTTGTACCCCGTGTGGAACGAATACAGAATCATCACAGGAAGGCAAATGTATTTGACTTTCTGGTAGCGTTCATACATGATTCGGTATTAAAGCATAACATCTGTCGTTCAAAATACACATGATACTGTGCATAATGGCGTGCAGTAACACACTGGGTTGGTGTTCGCAGGCTGTGACGGAGGAGAGTGTGATGCGCCATGCGCCAACTGTAGCCAAGCCCAGGACTGTGTTACTGGGAGGTGTTCAAGTGCCGTCACCGCAGGTACCTAACTCGTCCATGAAATTGGAATCCGTATTAGCTGAAATTTCACTAGTCACCAGTGAGACGTATTCATTCCCCTACATGCGCACAAGCCTTCTTCCGGTGTTACCCACCGCGATATTGCAGGAGTAATACCACGCGCACTGAAATGACATTCCACGCCTCTTGGACTTAAATTTAATTGGTATGCACCTGGGTACTGTTTAAATTCAATTTTAGTCAACAATACTCACACGGCTTGTCTAAAAAGTCGCCGTTTGCTTGTTGCCTAAAATCATACTGAGCAAATGTATCCGCCACTCATTACTTCCTTAGCATTGTGTGTTTTCCCAGGTTACAACTCTATACCCATTGTGGCTGGTGTTTGTGGAGCTGTAGGTGGCGTGTTCGTGTTGGCTGTCATTATATTCCTCACCAGAAGGTAAGCGACTATAGCGGGATATTGCATCTCACAGTTATAGAAACACCAATAACATATCTTCCTCAACCCAAGTAAAATCACCTTTGTCACAATTCCATGTATTTCTGTGTATTTCAACCCCAGGCACCGTGGTGGCCTTCTCCAGCCTCCGGGACAAGGGGCTCATACAGTGGTGTACAAGATCATGGAGGACATCCAAGACCCAAATACCTCCGACCAACTGATATCCATTTGATACAAGCTGCGGCAAAGATGTGATAATGCGTTTATATGCAGCAGCTCAGACATGTCAGGACAGGTTCAACTTTTATTTAACACAAAAACGGAGTTATGTACTTTCAGAACCAGACATGCGCTCTACTGGAACACATTGATGCCTACAATAACAGGTGTTACTGACAAAAGTCTTGGCATACAGATTTAATGATTTTAATGACATTGTAAAGTAATTTTGGACATGTGTATCAAGAGACCCTACGTCTATCTTCCTTGTCACTACAATCTATATTTGGTGAACCCATACGAGGTTTTTCACAGTGAAGGGGAGACAACTTCGTTTGAGTTTTGCTACAAGGAGCACAACGTGTCGAGCTGTACAGTATTGCTGGTTATGTTCAACAACGCTGGTAGATGCACACATGGACATCCCAGGATCATCTCTAACAGTAATCATTGTTCGCTCCTTTTGTCCAGCCTCTACTTTGGAAAGAAACTTTGAATTGTTGGGACTTTTCGATTCAACCATATTCTGAAAATGTACATGGAAACATCAATGTTTAAATGTGTTATTTCAAAAATGAATCATTTCGTATACCTACTATTTCGCCGTATACCTACTATTTCGAGAGTCTTGATAGCTTTATATAAATATTACTTGTTTTATAGTGCTTGCCACCCCATCTGATTCATTGATGTGACAACAAGCATTTTGTTCTTTGTCACCGATAATCCAAGAAATGTCGGTCTGGTAAAGCATGAAGAAAATGAATTGTGTGCTTCTATGACACAAGTGACAAGCTTGACCTCCCATGATTTGTACATAAGTTAGGCGTGCAAGTGAATCCCAATGCAAGAGGAAGACAAGGCCGACTACAACCACAAGACAATACATGTATACAGGATATAGGACAGTCTAGGGTATGGTCAACAAATCCTTGCACCTGAACAACCTCCTCCTCGTCTGTGGTTTCATAATCATCAACTATGTCCTCCTTAAGCTTCAAGAAAAATAATACTATTCGATCCAGTGGAAACAGATAACACCTTCAGTCGTTATGATTACAGTGATGACAATCGACAATCACTCATCAAAACTGAAATTATGGGTCGTTCAGATTTTGAATATAACGAATTATTGTCTCATGTAAATCATAAACATATGTGTCATAATAATATATAATGGCAATTCATATCATTGCATCCTGCATAACACACACATTCACCAATACAAACATAAAATATGTAAACAATGCGATGGACATGGCCATGGACACACGTCAACTTCTGGCCATGGGGCAATCAAATGTGTGACTGTCTGTAAATGTAACGCTCTACCGATGGCAGCACACCAACTGTCCGTATGTCTGTATATGGAACTAAACGTCTACTTCTGTCTATGTGGCTACCAGCTGTCTGTCTGTATGTCTGAACATGGAATCAGGCAGTGAGTTCAATCAGGAAGATCATAAACGTGATGACAGACACAGACGCATACAGGATGAGGAAGAATCGGTCTAGGATCAGAGCGATAGTGAGCCAGTCCTGGTACTCCACGGATTCATTTGCTTCCTTTTCAGCATTCAGGTATTTCAGCAGGCGATTCAAACTTTTCGAGATCCTGTCAAATGAATGTAAGAGGACCCCGAACTCTTCAGAGGAAACCGACGAAACTGGCATGTCAGTGTCTGTTGGCGGCGACGACTCTCCAACACTTCGTGTTTGGTTTAGAGCATCCTGGTAAAACAAACTGTCACACTCAGATCACGGGTAAAAAGTCTAAATCATTAAACGATATGTACTCTGAAAATCAGTTTAGAATGGTTTGGGGGCACGTATTTGGCACATTAAGCAAATCAGTCACATTGCAGAAAAAAATAAATGAAAATAAAGAGAAAAATATGTCGTGTATGCTTCCCTACTGAGAGTGTAATTACCTATTACCAAGTATATGATACTAAACTATATGATACAGTATATGGTACTAACTAATATGATACAGAAGTAACCCCATCATAGGACTCATCAATACAGAGAGTCACCTCTCATGTATATTGCACGATTCCGACTATATTAAAATGTGCATGTCTTCAAGAATCATTATCAGTTAATGATGATCACAGGTATTCGCGAAAACATGAACATTCTGATTTCGTTGGAAATATCATTATATCATCCATTACAAATGATCCTTACTTGACATACAAGGGAATACCTTGTTTGGACTTACGAAGTCTCTGCCAAAGGTGGACAGAATAGGACCAATAACCATCATCACTAAGTGTTGTTCAAACGCTGACCAATAGCAATTATTCGAGGCCTCATAAACATCAGAAACACAAGAGCGTATAATCAAGTCGGAATAGGGACCCGCGTGAGACATGACCTTAGTCACTTTTGCTTCATCTTTTCACGTCCACAATAATCCTTTCTGAAAGCTTTAATAGGGATTTGGATGTTTCAATACTTAAGAAATGATTCGATGCCTATTTGTGTAAGGTGATAAGACAAAAAGCACAGACAGCATGTCGACGATTCAAGAGCTACTTACATGTGCATGTTCCCTGAGAATGTGCGGTCGTTTCACCCGTAGTAAGCGGCCCAGCTTGTTGATAAGGAGAGACCTTGCCAGAGAGGGAACCTTCCAGCCCTGCTCCCCCTTCAGGTGGACCCTCAGTACAACCACAGCCAGCACACACGAGGCACTCGCTAGCAGCATGATCAGAACAAGGTAGATACCTGAAATAGTCAAACTGTACATCGCACTTAAAGGGAACAAATGTGAGTGAGTAAATGTCGTTTTACGTCTCATTACTCCAGTTATGTCACGGCGACCTGTAAACATTGGAGGAGTCACCGAGCCTGGAGATAAGTATCGCCTTGATGACCAGCACGAATATTTCAAAAGATAATTTGAAAAATTTATCGCAGCAATGATCGATTATCTCACCTATGTCTAGTAACATGATCACTGGGAATGGTGTTGTTAAACAAGCTTCCAGATGACATGCCTGATAGTTTAAAGTCAGTGGCCATTAAAATGTCTTTATTTAAAGGTATGAGTCATGGAAAGAAGACTTAGAAAGATATTCAAGTAGACTTACACATAAGTGGCAATGGTTTGGAGTTTGGTGGAAGCGTGTCAAGTGTGAGAAACTGGAACACCGTCAGGGACAGCAGCAGGGTGACCTCCAGCCCGACCTTCTCTCCAGAAGCAGGGGGCAGGAAGAAGCCAAGGATCGACATACTACAGATGAGGAAGCACGGGAAGAAGAACGTTACCATGAAGAAGGCTGGTCGTCTTTGTAGAGACACAGTGTAGGTTACGGTGCTATAGCTTAAACCATTGAATACATACGGCATCGTCACTGCACCGATCCCTGTCAGATGCCATTCGGCATTCTCTTGGTAGAAGGAAGTGTCACCTTTCATGTCGCCATTCAGAACAACTACCGAGTCATCATACACCCACAAGCCGAACTGAAGAGGACAGTCCTGTTTGTCAAAGGGGAAGTAGGTGGCATCGACCTCGCAAATACTGCTGAGGACAGTGGGGAACTTCTGTGACACGTGGCCATCATTGCCGACCGCCAACTTATGGAACTTCCTCTCAGACATAGCTATGTTGGATCCAAAGGCAGTGCTGGAATACCGAGAAAACACATTTTTGGAAACAGCCAGACGGAGAGGTTTGTCCAGCATTATGGATCATACTCCCAATCGATACAAATAACATAACACAAATTAACATTTACATACCATATGAACTACAATTATTAAAGAAAGTAAGATAGGCATGTATAAGAAATGGAAATTTCGCTACATTTAAATAAGAAGTAGAACTGTGCAGGGAAAAATGATGACGAAACTGCAATAAGAGATGCAATGACAACACAATATGTGAAATACTTGACTCACTCTATGATAACACTGATAACATCGAATCTGTCAAGGTAAACATTCGAACAATAAATCATATTCTTTCTGTAAAGATGTCAAAGAACGTCTGACGACTCATCCTTCAAAGTTGTTTAGGGTATCTGACATTAGGTATCTGACAGTAGGTATCTGACATTCATGGGCTCAGAAAAACTTTGTAAACGTTTCATGTCGGACATATGGAGACATTTTCCAAATGTAAAATGACAAAATGACATTGATGATGCAATTCCCGAACTTGAATCATGGGTTCCCGTGTTGTTTAGGCGAACAGCTGACTAGCGGTTTTATTTGTTTAAGACGGGTGCCCGCGTTGGGACAGGATACGTACACTTTCGCGTACAATTCGTATCATCACTATTGTATAGTGATTCATAAAAGCATGCACATACTCCAAGTGCACATGCCCAACTATACATGCCCACGATATAGTCCAACTGTACATGCCCATGATATAGTCCAACCGCACAAGGTATAGTCCCACTGTACATGCCCATGATATAGTCCAAGTATACATGTTTATGATATAGTCCCAATGTACATGCCCATGATGTAGTCCAACTATATATGTCTATGATATAGTCCTACTGTATATGCTCATGATATTGTCCCACTGTACATGACCATGACATAGTCAAACAGTACATGTCGAAGATATAGTTCCACTGTACATGCCCATGATATAGTACAAGTATACACGTTTATGATATAGTCCAAATGTACATGCCCATGATATTGTCCAAGTGTACATGCCCAGGATATAGTCCAAGTGTACATGACCATGACATAGTTCCAGTGTACATGCCCATGACATAGTCCCACATTACATGCCATGATAGAGTCCAAGTGTACATGCCCATGATATAGTCCCACTCTACATGCCCATCATATAGTCCAAGTGTACATGCCCGTGATTTAGTTCAAGTGTGCATGCCCAAAATATAGTCCAAGTGTACATGTCCATGATATAGTCAAAGTGTACATGCCCATGACATAGTTCCACTGTACATGCCCATGATAAAGTCCCACTGTACATGCCCAAGATATACTCCAAGTGTACATGTCCATGACATAGTTCCACTGTACATGCCCATGATATTGTCCAAGTCCACACGCCCATGATATTCTCCAAGTGTACATGCCCATGATGTAGTCCAAGTGTACATGCCCATGATATTGTCCCACTGTACATGCCCATGATTTTGTCCACGTGCACATGCCCATGACATAGTCCAACTGTACATGCACATCATATGGTCCAAGTGTACATGCCCATGATACAGTCCCACTGTACATGCCCAAGAGATACTTCAAGTGTACATGCCCATGACATAGTCCCACTGTACATGCCCATGATATTGTCGAAGTATACATGCCCATGATATAGTCCCACAGTACATGCCCATGACACTGTCCAAGTGTGCATGCCCATGATGTTGTCAAACTGTACATGTCCATGATGTAGTCCAAGTGTACATGCCCATGATTTAGTCCCATTGTACATGTCCATGATGTTGTCCAACTGTACATGCCCATGATATTGTCCCAGTGTACATGCCCATGATATTGTCCAAGTGTACATGCCCATGATATTGTCCAAGTGTACATGCCCATGACATAGTCCAACTGTACATGCCCATGATATAGTCACGCTGTACATGTCCATGATACAGTCCAAGTGTACATGCCCATCATGTTGTCCAACTGTACATGCTCATGATATAGCCCAACTGTACATGCCCATGACATAGTTGAACTGTATATAACCATGATATAGTCCCACTGTACATGCCCATGATATAGTCCAAGTGTACATGCCCATGACATAGTCCAAGTGTACATGCCCATGACACAGTTCAAGTGTACATGCCCATGATATTGTGGAAGTATACATACAGTCCCACTCTACATGACCATGATATGGTACAAGTGTACATGCCCATGACATAGTCCAAGTGTGCATGCCCATGATATAGTCCCACTGTACATGGCCATGATACAGTCCAAGTGTACATGCCCATGATACAGTCCAAGTGTACATGCCCATGATGTTGTCGAAGTATACATGCCCATGATATTGCCGAAGTATACATGCCCATGATGTTGTCCAAGTGTGCATGCCCATGACATAGTCAAACTGTACATGTCCATGATATAGTGCAAGTGTACATGCCCATGATATAGTCCCACTGTACATGCCCATGATGTAGTCCAACTGTACATGCCCATGATATAGTCGCACTGTACATGCCCATGATACAGTACAAGTGTACATGCCCATGATTATGTTCAAGTGTACATGCCCATGATGTAGTTAAGTGTGCATGCCCATGATATGGTCCCACTGTACATGTCCATGATATCGTCCAAGTGTACATGCCCATGACATAGTTCAAGTGTACATGCCCATGATATTGTCCCACTGTAAATGCCCATGATTTTGTCCAAGTGTACATGCCCATGTTGTAGTCCCACTGTACATGCCCATGATACTGTCCCACTGTACATGTCCATGATAAAGTCCCACTGTACATGCCCATGATACTGTCCAAGTGTACATGCCAATGATATTGTCCAAGTGTACATGCCCATGATATAGTCCCACTGTACATGCCCATGATATAGTCAAACTGTACATGCCCATGATATAGTCCAAGTGTACATGCCCATGATATAGTCCCACTGTACATGCCCATGATATAGTCCAACTGTACATGCCTATGATATAGTCCAACTGTACATGCCCATGATATACTCCAAGTGTACATGCCCATGATATAGTCCCACTGTACATGCCCTTGATGTAGTCCAAGTGTACATGCCCATGATGTAGTCCAAGTGTACATGTCCATGATTTTGTCCCACTGTACATGCCCATGATATTGTCCAACTGTACATGCCCATGATATAGTCCCACTGTATATGCCCATGATATATTCCAAGTTTACATGCCCATGACATAGTTCCACTGTACATGCCCATGACATAGTCCCACTGTACATGTCCCTGATATAGTCCCACTGTACATGTCCATGATATAGTCCTACTGTACATGTCCATGATGTTGTGCAAGTGTACATGCCCATGACATCGTCGAAGTGTGCATGCCCATGATGTAGTTCAAGTGTACATGCCCATGATATAGTCCCACTGTACATGCCCATGATATTGTCCAAGTGTACATGCCCATGATATTGTCCCACTGTACATGCCCATAATAGAGTCTCACTGTACATGCCCATGATATAGTCAAACTGTACATGCCCATCATATAGTTCAAGTGTGCATGGCCATGACATAGTCCCACTGTACATACCCATGATATAGTCCAACTGTACATGCCCATGATATAGTCCCACTGCACATGGAAATGATACAGTCCAAGTGTACATACCCATGATATTGTGCAAGTGTACATGCCCATGATATAGTCCAACTGTACATGCCCATGATGTTGTCCAAGTGTACACGCCCATGATTTTGTCCAAGTGTACATGCCCATGAGATAGTCCAAGTGTACATGCCCATGATGTTGTCCCACTGTACATGCCCATGAGGTTGTCCAAGTGTACATGCCCATGATATTGTCCAAGTGTGCATGCCCATGATATAGTCAAACTGTACATGCCCATGATAAAGTCAAACTGTACATGCCCATGATATAGGCAAACTGTACATGCCCATAATATAGTTCATGTGTACATGCCCATGATATAGTCCAACTGTACATGCGTATGATATAGTCCAACTGTACATGCCCATGATGTAGTCCCACTGGACATGCCCATGATATAGTCCCGCTGTACATGCCCATCATAGAGTCCAAGTGTACATGCCCATGATATTGTACAAGTGTACATGCCCATGATGTTGTCCAAGTGTACACGCCCATGATTTTGTCCAAGTGTACATGCCCATGAGATAGTCCAAGTGTACATGCCCATGATATTGTCCCACTGTACATGCCCATGATATTGTCCACGTGTACATGCTCATGATATAGTCCATCTGTACATGCACATCATATGGTCCAAGTGTACATGCCCATGACATAGTCCAAGTGTACATGCCCATGATATAGTCCAAGTGTACATGCCCATGATGTTGTCCCACTGTACATGCCCATGATATTGTCCAAGTGTACATGCCCATGATATAGTCGAATTGTGCATGCCCATGATATAGTCAAACTGTACATGCCCATGATATAGTCAAACTGTACATGCCCATGATATAGGCAAACTGTACATGCCCATGATATAGTTCAAGTGTACATGCCCATGATATAGTCCAACTGTACATGCCCATGATATAGTCAAACTGTACATGCGTATGATATAGTCCAAGTGTACATGCCCATGATATAGTCCCACTGGACATGCCCATGATATAGTCCCGCTGTACATGCCCATTATAGAGTCCAAGTGTACATGCCCATGATATTGTACAAGTGTATATGCCCATGATTTTGTCCAAGTGTACATGCCCATGAGATAGTCCAACTGTACATGAACATGATATTGTCCAAGTGTACACGCCTATGATGTAGTCCAAGTGTGCATGCCCATGATATAGTCCAAGTGTACATGCCCATGACATAGTTCCACAGTACATGCCCATGATATAGTCCCACTGTCCATGCACATGATATAGTTCAAGTGTACATGCCCATGACATAGTTCCACAGTACATGCCCATGATGTAGTCCCACTGTCCATGCACATGATGTAGTCCAAGTGTACATGCCCATGATATAGTCCCAGTGTCCATGCCCATGAGATAGTCCCACTGTACATGCCCATGAGATAGTCCAAGTATACATGCCCATGATATAGTCCCACTGTACATGTCCATGATCTAGTCCCACTGTACATGCCCATGATGTTGTGCAAGTGTACATGCCCATGATGTAGTCCCACTGTACATGCCCATGATATAGTCCTAGTGTACATGCCCATGACATAGTCCCACTGTACATGCCCATGATATTGTCCAAGTGTACATACCCATGAGATAGTCCAAGTATACATGCCCATGATGTAGTCCCACTGTACATGTCCATGATCTAGTCCCACTGTACATGCCCATGATCGATGTTGTGGAAGTGTACATGCCCATGATATAGTCCCACTGTACATGCCCATGATATAGCCCTAGTGTACATGCCCATGACATAGTCCCACTGTACATACCCATGATATTGTCCAAGTGTACATACCCATGATATAGTCCAAGTGTTCATGCCCATGATATAGTCCAAGTATACATGGCCATGATATTGTCCAAGTATACATGTTTATTATATAGTCCTACTATACATGGTAATGACATATGTTTTATTGAAAATACATAATATGAATAAGGAGAGGACCTTCCCGCATCCATGTTTGGAACCTAACCATAGAACTGAGACAAACTGGCACACAACTTACTCGTCGTACAGCGTGACATCCGGGGTCCAGATGCGGTCGAAGGGAACGTAGACGGTCCCCGTGCCATTTGTGTCGCTCACGTTCCACACCAGTCGACAATCAGTCCAGTTCTACGACGAGAGAAGCTGACACAGTCGTCAGAAGTTCAAATGACTGATTCCACAATCATGTTAAAAACACTTTCAACAGCTATGTATTTTAATGGTGATATGGACAAAGACAGAGAGATTTTTGTCTTTGTAGATGTGCCATGTCCATTATAACAGTCAATGACATTATCTAAAGAATGTTACCGAAATTCCGTATTATTTCAGCCTTTTAGCGACTATTAGACATGTATACATGTATAAAGGTACACTTTGCCTGTTCGTTTATTCTTTGAGTTTAATAGCAAAGCGAGAAGACAGAGGAAGATGCATCCTCAAAAGATGACATACAGAATTTTATCTAAAGGAAGTGTGAAGTGAACTGATAACCACCACCCTTTCCTTACTATGCATTTGTCTTCCTCAAACCAGAAGCATTTATCTTGTTTCGATTGACATTTGTGTGTCGTCATGACTGACGACGGGTCATGGCTGATACCGGCAATATACATGTAGCTCAGTTCAGTCTGACAAGATGGCTTTGACGTAAATGTGTTGATGTAAACTTAAATGGTGGTCCTGGCACCGATTTCTTGAAACAAAATTCAAGTTTTACTCAAATATCAGACTGAGTTTGACGATTTGAAACAGCTAAATTTTAACTCAGCTTCATTTTTAAAATACAAAAGCCCAAACAACTTAAGTAATCTATCCACCAAACTCAAAGTGTCCACTATGTTTGAGTATTATAGTAATTTAAGTTCATCCAGTGAAATGTATTTTCTCAAATTTGAGTAAAAAATCTAAATTAAGTGAAAACTCACACTTATGTTTGTTTCGAGAAATCGGGGCCCGAGTCATTAGACCCGTGACATTTCACTGTGTATTTTAAAACATGTAACTGATTCGTCGACACACCAAAATCATTAGTAATGTCATGTCTGCCGTAACACCGATGTGGCTGGTAATTCATCAAGGTCGTAATATATCATTTGCTATCACAAATGTGTCACTGCCATGCACATATATAGGTGAAAAAAAGACGATAACAATGGTAACACTTGCTGCAGACTCACGGACGCTTTGCATAAGCATTACACTTGTTAAATGATTTCCTTCATCAACAACACGGCAGATAATATAACCCAGGCTGATCGTGACAGGAGTGACATGTTACAGGAGTGACAAGCCCACCTACCCGTCCCATTACTCCTACCGTCCAACAACCCGTTCCACTACTCTATGAGTTAAGCCCAGCCCAACTACCCGTTCCACTACACTGAGTTAGCCGAACCCTATCTACCCGCCCCACTATTGTATGAGTTATCTCAGCCCAACTAACCGCCCCACTACTCTGTGAGTTAGCCGAGCCCAACCACTCGTCCAACTACTCTGTGAGTTAGTCCAGCTACCCGCCCCACTTCTCTATGAGTAATAACCATTTCGTGTCTTGTCCGTGAGTGCTATCGTTATTCCTGTCTCGCGATATTGCTATATCGTGTTGCGATCCTTGTGATTCGCAACGATACCATTTGACCTGTGGCCAGTATGCGGAACCGCCTGATTCTGTATACACATGGTAAACGCCCTCAGAGAATGATAAATTGCTGTGTGGTTTTCAAAGCATTGTCGGGAAATGCAAATATCTATTATAACTCTCAACATAACTTGAAAAATACACATTCTGTAATTTACAGTCGGGAAACAAACTGACTAAACAAATACTCACAAGACGCATCCAGACGTTGGTGCTCAATATCTGTTTGGTCTCGCTCTGTAACAGATATACACACAGTATTACCATAACTACCGTGTATCTGACAAGAAAGTGTCCACACGAACTGCTAATTTTATCAAATATATCAGTGTAGAAAGGAAGATAATAAATGTTACGAGGCAGGATGTTCATGAATAACCCAGGATCCACAGAAAAGGTTGTTTAACAAACTATCATCATTATGAACATGATGTGTAGTGGAGCAGCGGGGCTCACGGCAGCAACGGGGATGGATAGGTGCGGAAGGGGGGCGTCTCAAAATCTATTTTGAATGATCTGCCACTTTGTCATCTGTGGCATTACAGGCAAAGCTGATGGAAATAACAAGCCACGGAAGCACTTTTCATATACCTACCGATGGCATACACTTTAATTATCAACTTTCTGCCTATACTGTGAACTTCATCTCG
The DNA here is from genome assembly GCF_037392515.1 of Haliotis asinina. Taxonomy (NCBI): domain Eukaryota; kingdom Metazoa; phylum Mollusca; class Gastropoda; order Lepetellida; family Haliotidae; genus Haliotis; species Haliotis asinina. Next base: position 85,683,861 of record NC_090282.1, on the reverse strand, counting down.
TCTACAGCACACGGCGATTATCACCAAATGCCCGAGCGTCAGATGTACGTTTCTGATAAATGAAAAGGTGTTTGGGTAAAGATTATGAACATCTTGCCTCTTAACATTTATTAACTACCTTTCTAAACTGATAGTTAGCAATTCATGGGAACATTTTCTAGCCAAACAGACTTTATGTTATATGGAGTGACTGACAGGACAAACAGACATATTGAAGTAGTATGTCATTGATGTGCAAGTATACTGGCATCAAATCACTTGTTCAGCCTGACCCGGACCGGGGTCTTATAATACAATAACAGCAAATGTCCCAGCAAAGATCACTGGCATAAGTCGTTGCGTCGTTACGTCGCTCACTATTCCGTGACGTACAAACCTACCAGACTGACGACTTGTCTGAGCGCTATACCCAGGTGTATCTCCACAGGTGTGTCACAGGGAGGGTGGATATCCTTCTGGTAGGATCCCAACAGGGTGTCCAGGATGTCACAGGGAGAACTTCCACCTGAATTACACAGTGATTAAACACATATTCTCCACATGCGCACGGGAGTATATGGTATATGAGAGAAAGAGAGAGAGAGAGAGGTGAGAGGTGAGAGAGAGGAGATAGTGAGGTGATGTAGAGAGGAGGAGAGACAGTGAAGTGATGTGAAAATTAGGAGACAGTGAGGTGATGAAGAGAGGAGGAGATGGTGAGGTGATGAAGAGAGGAGAAGACAGTGGGGTGATGTAGAGAGAAGGGGCAGACAGTAGGGTGATGCAGAAAGGAGGCGATAGTGAGGTGATGTAGAGAGGAGGGTCAGATAGTGAGACAATGTAGAGTCAAGGGTGAGACAGTGAGGTGATGTAAAGAGGAGGAGACAGTGAGGTGATGTAGAGAGGAGGATCAGATAGTGAAGTGATGTTGAGACAAGGATGAGACAATGAGATGATGTAGAGAGGAGACAGTGATGTGATGTAGAAAGGAGACAGGTGATGTAGAGACGAGGGTGAGATAGTGAGTAGATGTAGAGAGGAGACAACGAGGTGATGCAGAGAGGAGGAGACAGTGAGGTGATGTAGAGAGGGGGAGGGACGGTTAGGTGATGCAGAGAGGAGGAGAGACAGTCAGGTGATGTAGCGAGGAGGAGAAGGCAGTGAGGTGATCTAGAGAGGAGTTACAGTGAGGTAATGTAGAGAGGAGGGACAGTGAGGTGATGTAGGGAGGAGGAGAAGACAGTGAGGTGATGTAGAGAGGAGGGGGAGGCGGTGAGGTGATGTAGAGAGGAGGAGAAGACAGTGAGGTGGTGTAGGGAGGAGGGACAGTGAGGTGATGTAGAGAGGAGGGACAAACAGTGAGGTGATGTAGAGAGGAGATGATAGTGAGGTGATGCAGAGGAGGATCAGATAGTCAGGTGATGTGGAGACAATGATGAGATAGCGGGGTGATGTAGAGAGAAGGCGACAGTGAGGTGATGTAGAGAGGAGATGATAGTGAGGTGATGTAGAGACAAGGATGTGATAACGGAGTGATGTAGAGAGGAGACAGTGAGGTGATGCAGAGAGGAGGAGACAGTGAAGTGATGTAAAGAGAAGGGGGAACTAATGAGGTGATGTACAAGGGAATATACAGCGTCGACGTGTGAAAATAACAAGTAGGAGCCACAAGAGTACCACCATGGTGAAACCCATGACCAACATGACTGATTCAGACCAGTCAAGAAACATCTGCTACGATTTATCGAACAATCACGAACTGTGTCCAGCGACGATGTGAAACAATGACACTGGTGTGAATTCTACCTGAGCCTATACAGAGCTGTGAACGAGAAGTCCAGAAAAGGATCTGACGGGGTTTCATAGTACATACTTACATTGTTGGCAGAGAACAACCCTGAACAACACAGCCAGCCATATGCAGTACACCTGAGACATGCTTCAACACTTGGATGGCCATATACAATACAGCTGTAAAAGCTGTTGCTATACCTGGAAGTCAGGTTGTATCGTCACGACATTTCCCCAGGGCCAGTTGATAGACGCATTTTGCAGGAGGAAATCTACAGTATTGCAAACATTCCCCTGCTGGTATCTCCGCAACTTTATCAATGTCAAAACACGTGCCGGATTTTCCAACAGATTGTTTTACCCGATCGATATAACTAAACCCAATGTTGGTCCTGACCTTTAGAATGCCTGATAATTAATGATTCAGCGCAGAGTTTGTGAGTTTAAATTGTTATGTGCTGGTATCAGTAGGCGTGATAACATTGCGCTAACGGAATCAGTAACTCTTCTTCATACAAAGTTGTTTAAATGTTATTTTATTTGAATTCACAACATAATGACATAGTGTTATGTCATCAAAGTTAATAGAACCAATTCAGTGACAGTGACAGGAAAGACAGCACCTGGTAACAGTGAGTAGTGTCATATTCCCACAGAGAGAGTTAGTGAGGAAACCCAGTTCACAATGTAAATGTACGTCATGTCATGAACGCGTAGGGATGTGTTATCAGCTGAGCCGCCCTTTCCGCCACAGGGGCGTGTGTCGCTTACAAACAGGCGTGACAACCACCTGATTCTCGTCCTGCAATGGGCGTATGCGTCCTCCGTCGTATCCCAGACACTCTGCATGAGAGACCTTGACAACTGCTACCGGTTTTGGCAATACGGCACGTGCTACTGCTTACTGCTCATATGGAATACTCTCATGATTTCAGTCTCTGAGTTTAGGTCCGTGATAATGCAATTTAGAAAATTTAGAGAAGGTAAGGGCTACATCCTCGAGTCGACGAAGTTATTTGTAATGTTCTAATGTTCTACGATGAAGACGTCATGTTGACGACCAACGGTGAGCATGAATCGAAATGTCGTACTCCGCACCAGCGCTTGACTTATTCAAATACATTCTCTCGCTGTTAGGAACGTGAAGGAGGGTTAGTTAAAGGGAGGTAATTCTAATTTGTTGACATCACCAAGCGCTCGATGCAGAGCATTGTAAATTTCTTCAAAAATGCAGTTCCGGCGAGAATGAATGAAAATAATTCTCCACCGGAAAAGGCATGTAACGAGTAAAATACTACCTCCGCGGTTCCAGAGAGAGACAGAGAGTTGAAAATACTCGAAGAGACAATCTATGGTGAGATGATGACCTGATTTCGAATGTCCTTCAATATTCGTTCACAGTTACTGAATGGAGACTGGGTTTGTTGTATCACTGCTGGTGACTGTCTTCTCTGCTTTCTATATGATAATGATCACATTCTACCACAGCAAGTTTAACCAATAGGTTACCAGAGACCAGATCTTGAGAGTCTTCCTAACAGATATTTCTTGCGAACACTCATTATCTTTAGAGTCCGGTAGGCAAAGTGCGTACGCTTCCGTGTTTTCATTGCACACGCGTACGCAACGCAGTATTGAAACCAGTTTAAGGTTGTTTGATACCAAAATGAAGCTTATCCAATCATCTTCACGATCCCGTTCACCGGTTTAACGAACTAGTGTTTGAATACGACGTGTTTTCGCATTTTGTTCCTCTTAGCGATGCATCGAACACCGTACTATAGGCTTGTAATTACCGTACACCAAACCTTGTAATTCCGTACAGGCATTCCGTCACCGTACACCTCATTACCAGGTATGTTCTAAATTCAAACATATATCATTTCCACTGCTTAAATCAACTGTTCACTATCAAGGTATATGTCTCATAACTCAATATTTGTCAATGTGTGACTTTCAAGAGGTGCACATGTCTGAGTTTTGCAAGTACGGTTTATATATTAATTTTCACGTCGATTAAGCGGCAATAGGTATGTGTGAGAAAATCACGTTTTTGTTTCTTTCTATATTCATTTATTTGTTTTATTCCGTGATGTTTGTATTATTGTTTTACAGATTAAAGATAGTATGCAGCAGAGGGGTGATCCTGGCATTATTATTATTATTATTTCACAGAGTAAGATTGAAATGCAGCAGAGAGGGTTTGGGTGATCCTGGCACAGTCAGGCTGGTCAAGCTCATCATCAGCTCAGGGCCCTCACCCCCTCTACACGCAGCCCAGACAGCGAATGGGACTTCTCCCAGGAAACACTGCCTAGTCGAACCCACCAAGAACTTTCCGGAGAATATGGAGGCTCCCCAACACTGCAGCCTTCTGCATTACCCAGATTGTCAGAAGGGCTGTGCTCCCGGTGGAGAACCCGGGCACTCTCCTCATCTGCGCCAAGAGATCAGGAGGTACCAAACCAAGGGCACCGAGAACAATGGGGAGCCTGACGACAGTGTACTTGGGATGCAAGCGAGACATTTCAAAGGCGAGGTCCGCATATTTATCATGCTTTTCCTGAATCTTGCCAATCACATTGCTGTCAAAAGGGACAGAAAATTCAATGATATAAATAATTTCATTGGTTTTATCAAAAAGGACAAGATCAGGTTTGTTGGCTGGAATTCGTCTCAGGCTGTATATTGGCCTATTCCAGAGAAGTTTAAAAGCATCATTTTCCTGGACGCCTTGGACATGTTCAGGGTCGTACCATGGATGGACCTCGGAGTCAAAGCCACAGGCATGGCGGAGACGATAATAAAAGCAGCGAGCCATGCCATCATGTCTTTTAAGATATGCTGTTTGTGCCAAGGAAGGGCATCCACTGACAAGGTGTTGGACAGTCTCTGTAAATTGATTGCAAAGACGACATTTCATATTGATATTTTCTTTAAGAATCACATTCTGGCGATTGCGAGTGGGAAGTGACTGGTCCTGAGCAGCAAAAAGGAAGCGATCAGTTTCACATTTGAGACCAGCCAACTTCATCCAGGCGAAGGAGTCGATTGGATTGCTGTTCTGTTCCACACACTGCATATACACACGATGCAATGGCTTCTCAGACAGCTTCTCCACAAAGGACCGACTCTGGGCAGACTTGGTGATATTATTATTATTTTTTACAGATTAGAATGAAAATGCAGCAGAGAGGGTTCGGGTGATCCTGGCACAGTCAGGCTGGTCAAGCTCATCATCAGCTCAGGGCCCTCGCCCCCTCTACACGCAGCCCAGACAGCGAATGGGACTTCTCCCAGGAAACACTGCCTAGTCGAACCCACCAAGAACTTTCCGGAGAATATGGAGGCTCCCCAACACTGCAGCCTTCTGCATTACCCAGATTGTCAGAAGGGCTGTGCTCCCGGTGGAGAACCCGGGCACTCTCCTCATCTGCGCCAAGAGATCAGGAGGTACCAAACCAAGGGCACCGAGAACAATGGGGAGCCTGACGACAGTGTACTTGGGATGCAAGCGAGACATCTCAAAGGCGAGGTCCGCATATTTATCATGCTTTTCCTGAATCTTGCCAATCACATTGCTGTCAAAAGGGACAGAAAATTCTATGATATAAATAATTTCATTGGCTTTATCAAAAAGGACAAGATCAGGTTTGTTGGCTGGAATTCGTCTCAGGCTGTATATTGGCCTATTCCAGAGAAGTTTAAAAGCATCATTTTCCAGGACGCCCTGGACATGTTCAGGGTCATACCATGGATGGACCTTGGAGTCAAAGCCACAGGCATGGCGGAGACGATAATAAAAACAGCGAGCCATGCCATCATGTCTTTTGAGATATGCAGTTTGTGCCAAGGAAGGGCATCCACTGACAAGGTGTTGGACAGTCTCTGTAAATTCATTGCAAAGACGACATTTCATATTGATATTTTCTTTAAGAATAACATTCTGGCGATTGCGAGTGGGAAGTGACTGGTCCTGAGCAGCAAAAAGGAAGCCCTCAGTTTCACATTTGAGACCAGCCGACTTCATCCAGGCGAAGGAGTCGGTTGGATTGCTGTTCTGTTCCACACACTGCATGTAAACACGATGCAATGGCTTCTCAGACAGCTTCTCCACAAAGGACCGACTCTGGGCAGACTTGGTGAAAGACTTCACCTGGTTTACTCCCATCACTGTACCGTCCAGCAGTACATCGCCATCAACAAAATCAACGTCAAATTTCAAATTGTGTCCAACAACCTTGGCACGCTTAAAGTAGCTGTGGAATTCCTTGCTTTCATCATTAATCTTGACGTGCATCACCAGAGGATCATCTGACAAATAAATATGTGCAAAAGTACACAATAAAATTCTGTCATGAAGAGCTTCCACATTAATCAAACCCCGTCCTCCTGAATTGATTGGCATATATAAACGATTAAGAGAGGAACGAGGGTGGTGTGCTCTGTTATCAGACATGATCCTTCTGGTCAGGCGGTCAAGACTCTGGATGTCTTGTTTTGTCCAATCAACTACTCCAAAGGAATAGGAGAGGACTGGCACAGCAAAAGTACTGGTGGCTTTGACTTTGTTTCGAGCATTTAGCTCTGAACTCCAGATTTTCTTTAAACGAGATTTATACTCGGCCCGAAGTTTATCTTGAATCAGGGCATTCTGGAGCTTGTCTCGAACTTGCATTCCAAGATAGGTGTAGGCCTGATCTTCCACAAGATGCTCAATAACTCCCCCCCCTTGTAACTTGACCGATCCATCATTAGTTACCTTGCCACGTTTCAAATGAAGAGTATTACATTTGTCGAGTCCAAACGTCATGCCTATATCATTAGAGACGGACTCGACAAGGAGAACCTGTTCTTTCAAATTGGTCTCTCCCTTGGCAAGGAGCTCGATGTCATCCATGTAGAGGAGATGAGTAAGAGGTGTTGGGGATCTGTGCTGAGGAGGTCCGGGATGATAGCCCTCCTCCCTATTGAGCAGAAAACTCAAAGGATTCAGAGACAGACAAAAAAGCAAAGGACTAAAGGAGTCCCCCTGGAAAATTCCCCTTCTAATTGGAATAGATTCCGAAGTCTGCACCTGCCCTTGTGAGTACATCTCAAGTTGAGTCGACCAGCAACTCATTAAAGACTTGAGTAAATCAAGTAGTCGCTCAGGGAGGTCAATACACTGAAGAGACTTCAGAATCCATTCGTGAGGGACAGAGTCGTATGCCTTTTTGTAGTCTATCCAGCACATGGAGAGGTTGCGGTGATAGGTTTTAGCCTCTTCCAAAATCATTTTCTGTACAAGAAGTTGATCCTTGCACCCCCAACATCCCTTTCTCGCCCCCTTCTGCTCCCTGTAAATTATCTCATTGGAAGAGCAGTAAGATGACACGAGGTTTGTCAAACACCCTGTGAATAATTTATATTGAGTATTTAGACATGTGATAGGGCGGAAGTTTTTGGGATCAGTCAAGTCTCCTTTTTTGGGAAGGAGTATTGTGCGACCTTTGCAGAACCATGGAGGAACATCACCTGTATCCACAAGAGAATTGAAACAGTGAAGGAGTGGTGCTTGGACACAGGGAAACAGTTTCCAGTACCGGTTTCGAATGCCATCAGGCCCTGGAGCTGTATTAGATTTGGACTTTTTAATGACACTTTTAAGGCAATCTGGTGAGATGTAACACACAAACGACTTAGTTACTTTCTCATGCATTGCATGGTCATAATCACTTACCCATGGTGCCTCCAGGTTACAGCTGCCGGGTACAGACCACAACTGTTTCCAGAACCTTTCATTGGCAGCCATGAGAGGCCGTTTATCATGCCCACCATCACCACTTGTTTTAAGTTGCCTATAGAATTGTTTTTCATTATTCTTAAACATTTTATTTTGCTTGATAAATTTGTTTCTCTTTTCCCATTTTTTCTTTCTTTCTGTCCAAACTTTTATTTTTGCCTGAAGGGAATCGACAATTTGGAGAAGTACCTTTTCTTTTGTTGTCTTGTATTGTAATTTTAATTTTCTCCAAATTGCCTTTTGTCGTTTAGACATGGGATTCCCTGATGATCGTAATTTCAGGCACAGCTCTATCCAGGAAATATATTTTCTAGTTTCTGTTAATTTCACTTGAAACCGGTTTTTCCTTGGTTTGTTGTTCTTAGTAGTAGAAGATTTTTCTTTGGAAACTGTGTGAAGTTCCTCCAAAGTTCGTGCGGCAGCATAGACGCAGGAATTTATTTCATGTAATGAACAGTCCGCAGAAAGTTTTACAGAGATAATTTCATTTAGTAAATCAATTTCATTTTTGGGAAAAGACACGTTTAGTTCTTTAATTGGCCCCCGTTTCTCTAAAGGTAAATCACAAATTTCCTCATAAATAGATGTAAACAAAATATAAACAGGATTTTCGGTAAGGTCTGCAACTGAAGAAGAGGAAGAGTGAGGGTCCAAAATTTCGGGGCCAATTGGCTCTTTCTCGGAAGAGTTTCCACCAGGAAGAGGAAAGAGGTTGACGCGGACGTCCATAAGAAGTTTTGGGTCTGCTGCCACTTGAGCATTTTGCTCTTGCAAAGATTCCTGACGGGCACCAGTTGTGGGATGAACTGGCTCACGGGGCATAAGATGTTTAGCCGCCGGAGTTGATCTCGGAGATTTTGCTCCGTCAGGTAAGCATACATGGGCATGGCATTGTCCCAATGCAGCTTAAGCGACTTGCCATATTATTATTATTATTTACAGATTAGAATGAAAATGCAGCAGACAGGGTTCGGGTGATCCTGGCACAGTCAGGCTGGTCAAGCTCATCATCAGCTCAGGGCCCTCGCCCCCTCTACACGCAGCCCAGACAGCGAATGGGACTTCTCCCAGGAAACACTGCCTAGTCGAACCCACCAAGAACTTTCCGGAGAATATGGAGGCTCCCCAACACTGCAGCCTTCTGCATTACCCAGATTGTCAGAAGGGCTGTGCTCCCGGTGGAGAACCCGGGCACTCTCCTGATCTGCATCAAGAGATCAGGAGGTACCAAACCAAGGGCACCGAGGACAATGGGGAGCCTGACGACAGTGTACTTGGGATGCAAGCGAGACATTTCAAAGGCGAGGTCCGCATATTTATCATGCTTTTCCTGAATCTTGCCAATCACATTGCTGTCAAAAGGGACAGAAAATTCAATGATATAAATAATTTCATTGGTTTTATCAAAAAGGACAAGATCAGGTTTGTTGGCTGGAATTCGTCTCAGGCTGTATATTGGCCTATTCCAGAGAAGTTTGTAGCTGGAATTTTCCAGGACGCCCTGGACATGCTCAGGGTCGTACCATGGATGGACCTCGGAGTCAAAGCCACAGGCATGGCGGAGACGATAATAAAAGCAGCGAGCCATGCCATCATGTCTTTTAAGATATGCTGTTTGTGCCAAGGAAGGGCATCCACTGACAAGGTGTTGGACAGTCTCTGTAAATTTATTGCAAAGACGACATTTCATATTGATATTCTCTTTAAGAATCACATTCTGGCGATTGCGAGTGGGAAGTGACTGGTCCTGAGCAGCAAAAAGGAAGCCCTCAGTTTCACATTTGAGACCAGCCGACTTCATCCAGGCGAAGGAGTCGGTTGGATTGCTGTTCTGTTCCACACACTGCATGTAAACACGATGCAATGGCTTCTCAGACAGCTTCTCCACAAAGGACCGACTCTGGGCAGACTTGGTGAAAGACTTCACCTGGTTTACTCCCATCACTGTACCGTCCAGCAGTACATCGCCATCAACAAAATCAACGTCAAATTTCAAATTGTGTCCAACAACCTTGGCACGCTTAAAGTAGCTGTGGAATTCCTTGCTTTCATCATTAATCTTGACGTGCATCACCAGAGGATCATCTGACAAATAAATATGTGCAAAAGTACACAATAAAATTCTGTCATGAAGAGCTTCCACATTAATCAAACCCCGTCCTCCTGAATTGATTGGCATATATAAACGATTAAGAGAGGAACGAGGGTGGTGTGCTCTGTTACCAGACATGATCCTTCTGGTCAGGCGGTCAAGACTCTGGATGTCTTGTTTTGTCCAATCAACTACTCCAAAGGAATAGGAGAGGACTGGCACAGCAAAAGTACTGGTGGCTTTGACTTTGTTTCGAGCATTTAGCTCTGAACTCCAGATTTTCTTTAAACGAGATTTATACTCGGCCCGAAGTTTATCTTGAATCAGGGCATTCTGGAGCTTGTCTCGAACTTGCATTCCAAGATAGGTGTAGGCCTGATCTTCCACAAGATGCTCAATAACTCCTCCCCCTTGTAACTTGACCGATCCATCATTAGTTACCTTGCCACGTTTCAAATGAAGAGTATTACATTTGTCGAGTCCAAACGTCATGCCTATATCATTAGAGACGGACTCGACAAGGAGAACCTGTTCTTTCAAATTGGTCTCTCCCTTGGCAAGGAGCTCGATGTCATCCATGTAGAGGAGATGAGTAAGAGGTGTTGGGGATCTGTGCTGAGGAGGTCCGGGATGATAGCCCTCCTCCCTATTGAGCAGAAAACTCAAAGGATTCAGAGACAGACAAAAAAGCAAAGGACTAAAGGAGTCCCCCTGGAAAATTCCCCTTCTAATTGGAATAGATTCCGAAGTCTGCACCTGCCCTTGTGAGTACATCTCAAGTTGAGTCGACCAGCAACTCATTAAAGACTTGAGTAAATCAAGTAGTCGCTCAGGGAGGTCAATACACTGAAGAGACTTCAGAATCCATTCGTGAGGGACAGAGTCGTATGCCTTTTTGTAGTCTATCCAGCACATGGAGAGGTTGCGGTGATAGGTTTTAGCCTCTTCCAAAATCATTTTCTGTACAAGAAGTTGATCCTTGCACCCCCAACATCCCTTTCTCGCCCCCTTCTGCTCCCTGTAAATTATCTCATTGGAAGAGCAGTAAGATGACACGAGGTTTGTCAAACACCCTGTGAATAATTTATATTGAGTATTTAGACATGTGATAGGGCGGAAGTTTTTGGGATCAGTCAAGTCTCCTTTTTTGGGAAGGAGTATTGTGCGACCTTTGCAGAACCATGGAGGAACATCACCTGTATCCACAAGAGAATTGAAACAGTGAAGGAGTGGTGCTTGGACACAGGGAAACAGTTTCCAGTACCGGTTTCGAATGCCATCAGGCCCTGGAGCTGTATTAGATTTGGACTTTTTAATGACACTTTTAAGGCAATCTGGTGAGATGTAACACACAAACGACTTAGTTACTTTCTCATGCATTGCATGGTCATAATCACTTACCCATGGTGCCTCCAGGTTACAGCTGCCGGGTACAGACCACAACTGTTTCCAGAACCTTTCATTGGCAGCCATGAGAGGCCGTTTATCATGCCCACCATCACCACTTGTTTTAAGTTGCCTATAGAATTGTTTTTCATTATTCTTAAACATTTTATTTTGCTTGATAAATTTGTTTCTCTTTTCCCATTTTTTCTTTCTTTCTGTCCAAACTTTTATTTTTGCCTGAAGGGAATCGACAATTTGGAGAAGTACCTTTTCTTTTGTTGTCTTGTATTGTAATTTTAATTTTCTCCAAATTGCCTTTTGTCGTTTAGACATGGGATTCCCTGATGATCGTAATTTCAGGCACAGCTCTATCCAGGAAATATATTTTCTAGTTTCTGTTAATTTCACTTGAAACCGGTTTTTCCTTGGTTTGTTGTTCTTAGTAGTAGAAGATTTTTCTTTGGAAACTGTGTGAAGTTCCTCCAAAGTTCGTGCGGCAGCATAGACGCAGGAATTTATTTCATGTAATGAACAGTCCGCAGAAAGTTTTACAGAGATAATTTCATTTAGTAAATCAATTTCATTTTTGGGAAAAGACACGTTTAGTTCTTTAATTGGCCCCCGTTTCTCTAAAGGTAAATCACAAATTTCCTCATAAATAGATGTAAACAAAATATAAACAGGATTTTCGGTAAGGTCTGCAACTGAAGAAGAGGAAGAGTGAGGGTCCAAAATTTCGGGGCCAATTGGCTCTTTCTCGGAAGAGTTTCCACCAGGAAGAGGAAAGAGGTTGACGCGGACGTCCATAAGAAGTTTTGGGTCTGCTGCCACTTGAGCATTTTGCTCTTGCAAAGATTCCTGACGGGCACCAGTTGTGGGATGAACTGGCTCACGGGGCATAAGATGTTTAGCCGCCGGAGTTGATCTCGGAGATTTTGCTCCGTCAGGTAAGCATACATGGGCATGGCATTGTCCCAATGCAGCTTAAGCGACTTGCCATATTATTATTATTATTTACAGATTAGAATGAAAATGCAGCAGACAGGGTTCGGGTGATCCTGGCACAGTCAGGCTGGTCAAGCTCATCATCAGCTCAGGGCCCTCGCCCCCTCTACACGCAGCCCAGACAGCGAATGGGACTTCTCCCAGGAAACACTGCCTAGTCGAACCCACCAAGAACTTTCCGGAGAATATGGAGGCTCCCCAACACTGCAGCCTTCTGCATTACCCAGATTGTCAGAAGGGCTGTGCTCCCGGTGGAGAACCCGGGCACTCTCCTGATCTGCATCAAGAGATCAGGAGGTACCAAACCAAGGGCACCGAGGACAATGGGGAGCCTGACGACAGTGTACTTGGGATGCAAGCGAGACATTTCAAAGGCGAGGTCCGCATATTTATCATGCTTTTCCTGAATCTTGCCAATCACATTGCTGTCAAAAGGGACAGAAAATTCAATGATATAAATAATTTCATTGGTTTTATCAAAAAGGACAAGATCAGGTTTGTTGGCTGGAATTCGTCTCAGGCTGTATATTGGCCTATTCCAGAGAAGTTTGTAGCTGGAATTTTCCAGGACGCCCTGGACATGTTCAGGGTCGTACCATGGATGGACCTCGGAGTCAAAGCCACAGGCATGGCGGAGACGATAATAAAAGCAGCGAGCCATGCCATCATGTCTTTTAAGATATGCTGTTTGTGCCAAGGAAGGGCATCCACTGACAAGGTGTTGGACAGTCTCTGTAAATTTATTGCAAAGACGACATTTCATATTGATATTCTCTTTAAGAATCACATTCTGGCGATTGCGAGTGGGAAGTGACTGGTCCTGAGCAGCAAAAAGGAAGCCCTCAGTTTCACATTTGAGACCAGCCGACTTCATCCAGGCGAAGGAGTCGGTTGGATTGCTGTTCTGTTCCACACACTGCATGTACACTCGATGCAATGATTTCTCAGAAAGCTTCTCCACAAAGGACCGACTCTGGGCAGACTTGGTGAAAGACTTCACCTGGTTTACTCCCATCACTGTACCGTCCAGCAGTACATCGCCATCAACAAAATCAACTTCAAATTTCAAATTGTGTCCAACAACCTTGGCACGCTTAAAGTAGCTGTGGAATTCCTTGCTTTCATCATGAATCTTGACGTGCATCACCAGAGGATCATCTGACAAATAAATATGTGCAAAAGTACACAATAACATTCTGTCATGAAGAGCTTCCACATTAATCAAACCCCGACCTCCCGAATTGATTGGCATATATAAACGATTAAGAGAGGAACGAGGGTGGTGTGCTCTGTTACCAGACATGATCCTTCTGGTCAGACGGTCAAGACTCTGGATGTCTTGTTTTGTCCAATCAACTACTCCAAAGGAGTAGGAGAGGACTGGCACAGCAAAAGTATTGGTGGCTTTGATCTTGTTTCGAGCATTTAACTCGGAGCTCCAGATTTTCTTTAAACGAGATTTATACTCGGCCCGAAGTTTATCTTGAATCAGGGCATTCTGGAGCTTGTCTCGAACTTGCATTCCAAGATAGGTGTAGGCCTGATCTTCCACAAGATGCTCAATAACTCCTCCCCCTTGTAACTTGACCGATCCATCATTAGTTATTATTATTATGTTTTACAGATTAAAAATTGAAATGCAGCAGAGAGGGTTCGGGTGATCCTGGCACAGTCAGGCTGGTCACGCTCATCATCAGCTCAGGGCCCTCACCCCCTCTACACACAGCCCAGACAGCGAATGGGACTTCTCCCAGGAAACACTGCCTAGTCGAACCCACCAAGAACTTTTCGGAGAATATGAAGGCTCCCCAACACTGCAGCCTTCTGCATTACCCAGATTGTCAGAAGGGCTGTGCTCCCGGTGGAGAACCCGGGCACTCTCCTCATCTGCGCCAAGAGATCAGGAGGTACCAAACCAAGGGCACCGAGAACAATGGGGAGCCTGACGACAGTGTACTTGGGATGTAAGCGAGACATTTCAAAGGCGAGGTCCGCATATTTATCATGCTTTTCCTGAATCTTGCCAATCACATTGCTGTCAAAAGGGACAGAAAATTCAATGATATAAATAATTTCATTGGCTTTATCAAAAAGGACAAGATCAGGTTTGTTGGCTGGAATTCGTCTCAGGCTGTATATTGGCCTATTCCAGAGAAGTTTGTAGCTGGAATTTTCCAGGACGCCCTGGACATGCTCAGGGTCGTACCATGGATGGACCTCGGAGTCAAAGCCACAGGCATGACGGAGACGATAATAAAAGCAGCGAGCCATGCCATCATGTCTTTTAAGATATGCTGTTTGTGCCAAGGAAGGGCATCCACTGACAAGGTGTTGGACAGTCTCTGTAAATTCATTGCAAAGACGACATTTCATATTGATATTTTCTTTAAGAATCACATTCTGGCGATTGCGAGTGGGAAGTGACTGGTCCTGAGCAGCAAAAAGGAAGCCCTCAGTTTCACATTTGAGACCAGCCGACTTCATCCAGGCGAAGGAGTCGGTTGGATTGCTGTTCTGTTCCACACACTGCATATACACACGATGCAATGGCTCCTCAGACAGCTTCTCCACAAAGGACCGACTCTGGGCAGACTTGGTGAAAGACTTCACCTGGTTTACTCCCATCACTGTACCGTCCAGCAGTACATCGCCATCAACAAAATCAACTTCAAATTTCAAATTGTCTCCAACAACCTTGGCACGCTTAAAGTAGCTGTGGAATTCCTTGCTTTCATCATGAATCTTGACGTGCATCACCAGAGGATCATCTGACAAATAAATATGTGCGAAAGTACACAATAAAATTCTGTCATGAAGAGCTTCCACATTAATCAAACCCCGACCTCCCGAATTGATTGGCATATATAAACGATTAAGAGAGGAGCGAGGGTGGTGTGCTCTGTTATCAGACATGATCCTTCTGGTCAGGCGGTCAAGACTCTGGATGTCTTGTTTTGTCCAATCAACTACTCCAAAGGAGTAGGAGAGGACTGGCACAGCAAAAGTATTGGTGGCTTTGACTTTGTTTCGAGCATTTAGCTCTGAACTCCAGATTTTCTTTAAACGAGATTTATACTCGGCCCGAAGTTTATCTTGAATCAGGGCATTCTGGAGCTTGTCTCGAACTTGCATTCCAAGATAGGTGTAGGCCTGATCTTCCACAAGATGCTCAATAACTCCTCCCCCTTGTAACTTGACCGATCCATCACTAGTTACCTTGCCACGTTTCAGGTGAAGAGTATTACATTTGTCGAGTCCAAATGTCATGCCAATATCATTAGAGAAGGACTCGACAAGGAGAACCTGTTCTTTCAAATTGGTCTCTCCTTTGGCAAGGAGCTCGATGTCATCCATATAGAGGAGATGAGTGAGAGGTGTTGGGGATCTGTGCTGAGGAGGTCCGGGATGGTACCCTTTCTCCCCGTTGAGCAGGAAACTCAAAGGATTTAGAGACAGACAAAAGAGCAATGGACTGAAGGAGTCCCCCTGAAATATTCCCCTTCTGATTGGAATAGATTCCGATGTCTGCACCTCTCCTTGCGAGTACATCTCAAGTTGAGTCGACCAGCAACTCATTAAAGACTTGAGTAAATCAAGTAGTCGCTCAGGGAGGTCAATACACTGAAGAGACTTCAGAATCCATTCGTGAGGGACAGAGTCGTATGCCTTTTTGTAGTCTATCCAGCACATGGAGAGGTTGCGGTGGTATGTTTTAGCCTCTTCCAAAATCATTTTCTGTACTTTTATTATTATTATTATTATGTATAAGAATGAGTCAGTTGTTGAAGAAATAATCAAGATTTATTTTGAAACAGCTAGGTAGGTAGACCTCAATTCATTGATAAGTAACAGACACTGGATAATTTAACACGGAAAGAGGTCCTTCCGTTTCCCCATATTCTTTTTTCTGCAGATTAACCAAAGAGGTAGCACAATGTGTTTTGGCCGTATCTGTTGTACTTAATGTGGGTGCTTTTGGTTATTTTAGTGGGTCCTCGAGTAATTGTTGTGTTAGATTTTGTTATAATTGTAGCATATACCAATTTAAACATTTTGTTTGGGATGAGGAAATGGGAGGAACTCTTACCCTTTAACAAATTCATGCTTCATTTTGTTTAAATTTGCTTTGCCGCTTTTCTTTCCGGCATTTCTTTTCTGCGTCGGCCTTAGCCTTTTGTTCGGCCCTTTCTCGTTTCATTTGAATGATAGAATCACTCGTCAGTATCCTGTGCGATGTTAATTTTCGCGAGCGTTTCGTTTCAGGGCGCTGATGAGGCTCAGGCAAACTGAACTCAGCATTGACAGCCTCTAGTTCGCTGACTGGTACAAATTGTAGTGGGATGTTCATGTTGCCCGAGTCATCAAATGTGGATGGGACATCTCCTGTTTGAACTGAAAAAATGAAATCCAGTCAATAGAACAGTTGCCCCTTCAGGCAACTGAGCCAACAGTGAACAATCATCTGGCGTGGAAGGGGTTCCAACAGTTGCAGAACCACTTGTAGCAATTACTGGCGTGGCAGTGATCTTGTCAGATGGTTCTACAACCGCAGGAGCTCCAACTACACCGACAGCACTGACAGAAGGTGCCTGTTCAATACGTGGCAAAGACTCAACACCTTGGGGCTTACTAATGGGCACATGCGTGGTTTCACATGTCGGAACATGTGTCGAAACTAGAGGCAAATCAAATGGCTGTGAAAGGGCGAATGCCTCTGACGGCACAGAATTCATGTTGATGGGAAAGATGCCACACTTTCTGAAGCCACTGACGATGTTGTTAGCAGTGACCGCTTGTGAATAAGCAATGTTAAAACGACGGGGCCATTCCCACTTTGAAACGATGTTATTTGGGCTGTCAGACATGAATTCCGTGCAAACAGAGTTCCACTCTCTACTGAGAGGACCGAAAACTGTTTTATCAAGTGGTCATAGCCACTGTGTCGTGTGAGGAGGAAGCGCTAGAAGGGTTATTTGATTTGCTTTAGCCTTTTCAAGTAAGTCCACAGTTTCATGGGAACTGTGACTGTCAAGAATAATCAGTTGTGGTCGCTCAGGTCCACAGTGCTTGAGGAAGTGATCCTCAAACCAGCGTACCCCTAACGTGTCCTCCATCCAGGCGCGTTCCTGGTAAGTATATACGCTGCCGGGAACGCCAAGTTTTGTGTTATATGCGTTCAGACTTTTAGGTGTTTTGCCTTTAATGATTGCCATTGGCGGAATCGTTCCTCCTGCTGCATTGACGCAGGCCAAAACGGTGACACATTCACGGCTATTGCTTACTCGCGCCGGTATAGTTTTAACACCACTTTCCGCAAACACCTTAGACGGCCTATGCGTTAGGGGTACGCCGGTCTCGTCAATGTTTCATATAGCCTGTGGCTTGTTATGGAGTCCTAAAGAGCTCACAACAGTCTGCAATGAGTCAAAAGATGAGGCTACAACAGTAAGATTCAACATCCTAGCCCTAACTGTGGAGAGTCCTATGGGAGTCCTTAGTTTGACTTCGGGGTGCCGACGCAAGAAACCGGCTATCCAGCCCTTTCCCGGAACCCCGTTTTTAAAGGTAGTCTTTAGTTTTAGTTGCTTGCAAATCCTTGCAAATTTTATCACAAGCTGCCGCCTGGTGATACCAAAGCCTTGTAATGCGGCGGTCTTTAGTTTTTTAACAATGTCTCTCTCAACATCGTCGGATAGAACAGAGGGTGGGCCAAGATTAAGATTACCCTCGTATTTGTCCTTTACTCTGTCTGATATGGTCATCGGCGGGACACCAAATTGTTTCGCTGCTGACCAATATGATGCACCGTTCTTTACGGCAGCAACGGCTTTTTGTAGATCAGCTGCACAGTAGTTTCTCTTTTTCCCCATCTAAGGAAAAAAATGGGAAAAAATGACAAATTAAAAAAAAAACAGAGTGAAGTTCAGTTAACTTTATTTCCGTCAATAGCTACCAAGGTGTCTCAAAATATCCAAAATGCGACGTGTGTCATCTTGAAGCTCTTGGACATAGTTTAATAGCAGGTACTCAACAACATGTCGTGCAAGAAATACCACGGACATTTCGTCGTTGACATTTTTCTGAAATCCAAGAATATGGCATATGACATCTGCCACAGCTTTTCCATAACTGACATTGTCCAATGTTCTTAACAACAGAAATCGGAGGACTACAGCTTCATTATCAAAGCATGGGTCATCGACAATAAGGCTTCTCAAAGCAGACTTAGCAGCGATAACACCCGCAAATCCTTTGCCGAGAATTTCTTGGTCTATAATTTTAAAAAGTGCCATCATCTGTAATTATAACATTTAGCGTTTTAAATGCATCACTATGTGATATAGATCTGTTGCATTTCACAAGTACCAGATAGTATTAAAGATATTAAAAGTGGTCTGATCCCGTTAATTAAGAATTTCAAATTGAATAAATAAGACGCATATTCAAACAACTGAAAAAAGAGATTGGGAGTCTTACTGAGCGATTAATGTTGTGATGCGACTGTTTGCTGGATGGATTATTATTATGGAAAAAAGAGGCGTATCCAGTATATTCGCATTTTCAAAAACGAACTTTGTTTAGAATTCCCACTTATTCTACTGGGTAATGAAATAAACAAAAAAAAATATTGTCACTTTTGATAAATATGAACAGACTAGTCCACTCGTTTACAAGGTGTCATCTCGTTTTGTAAGCTTTAAAAAATGTAACACGATTACTGAAATACGATTGTGTCGGCTAGAAGAGATTTTCTGTTCCTATTGACTACTTTATCAGTTGGTGGAGGGGGGTGGAGTTGTTTATCTGGTTCTATGTATGTTAGAGTAAGACGGTAAAGTAGCGTATATTTAACAATGTACTGTTTGTACGAAAATTGCTATTAAAATGTTATATGTGATGTAGTATTTTTGTCTCGATTTTAGAACTGTTTCAAATTAAAATAGTAATGCCCGACACTCATATTTTTGGTGCGTATCATAGCCGCTTATCAACTGGACCCGACAAATTTAATTCTAATATTTAAGCCACATCGCATAGAATTCCATTTCCAAATTGATGGTTCTGTCACCATAATCGAAATGCAACAATGACTTAAATTTTCTGGGATTGTAATATTAAGCCTACGTATGCGCTATGATATTACTAAGAATGCTTTTCGAAAGACGTGATTAGTGTCTGAATATACTCAGAATTAATACTGTTTTTTTATGTCAAAAGAAAGAGTTATGTACAGGCCTGTTACATTCTCTATCTGTCTTGAGTTTATAGGAACAGCACAGTTATAGACGTTAGACGTTAGCAGATATTTCATCCATATTCAGTTACTGTGTTGAGTATATGTTCACACAATTTCAATTGTGCATAGATGTCCATGTTTGGAAAGTATTTCACTACTAATTATTATGAGTGCATTTTCGTTTTTTTTTTTTAAAAAAGCTTCAATGCAGACACACAAACATTCCTGTCTCTTTATAGCCCATCTTTTACAATTCTAGCATGCGCCGTACGGAATTACAATACCATTGGACTTTGTAAAAAATGTGGCGCTGAATACCGTACACTTTGTATTTAGCTAGTTATTGTGTAAAATGTATATGAAACATATGAAATAAACGGTTTATAATTGTTATTTAGTGCTTTACATGTTTCGTTTCACATTAGTTCTCCCTTATCTCTTTCTGAACATACCACAGCGAGTCAATGAGTGCGGTGACCTATTCGGCGCCTGTTTATTTTGCGCACGTGCGAACCACAGGAGCCAATTGATTTCGAGCAACTGCAGTTCCTGGTGGGGCTGGATTTCAAACTATAAATTGAACTAGATTTCCCTGTAGCTATATTTGGAAATCTTGCGGACGTAACGCAAGTTTGCTATGACCATGACGACATTACTCTAAGCGTACGGACATTAGGCGCCTGTACGGAATTCGAGGTGCCTCTGGATGCGAGGCCGGCTGGTTCGGCGTCAGCAACAGATCAAGAGAATGCCAAGACCGACATAGGGTCAACGACACAACTCCATCTGTCGTTTACAAGGACAGGCATCGCAGCATAGGGTGGTAATGAACCAGACAGACGGAACATCTCAAACCTGTGGACCCGATACACCAATACTGGGAGTGTTGATGACAGACGCAAGTCAGGTCGACCTAGAGCTACCACCCAGGATCGCTACATCTGGTCTAGACATCTTCGTCTTCGCATCATCCACAACAGCTCACAACCCTGGAATGCGCCAAATCTCCGACCAGACAGTGCGCAGTCGGCTGTGGGGAGTCGGACCAGTTCCTCGTAACGTTTTGACAGAACGTCAACGGAGAATCTTGTCAGTATGACCATGCTCGACCTCACGATGCTAGCTCCTCTAGTAAAACAACGTTCAGGTGTGACCATGGTCTTCTCAATCACCCGATTTGTCCCCAGTGAACATCTATGGGATACTCTTGATCTCAGACACTAGAGGAACTGCACACAACACGTCAGCAAAACTATCCAAACAGCTGCTAACCTGTTATTGATGCTCGTAGTGGTTGTACTAGATACTGACATTTTACTCTGACCAAGTAGCTTTAATAGCCCGCTATGGTTTATTGATCTTTGGAAGTATGTAAAGAAATGATTTTACTGTAATTGAACAATGATATAATGTTATATGTAAATAAACTTCAAAACTGCATGTCAAGTTTCTTTTTTTATGGCATAAGGACCTAGCCTCAGACAATCAACCTGACATTTGTAGTTTGTTTAGCAGAATGCAAAATTATCAAATATATGTGTAATGCGGAGACTATGTTTATGTTTCAGAGTGCTGGGAGGTTTTTTTTGGGTGTCAATTGCGACGATTCCTGTGGTCATTGTAGAGATGGAGCTTCTTGCAACAAAACGGATGGAGGATGTTCCTCAGGATGCGAGGCTGGATGGTCTGGACACAACTGTACCCAAGGTGAGTGAGTGAGTTTAGTTTTTCCCCGCACTCAGCAATACTCCAGCTATATGGTTCAATAGCATGATCATCGATCTGCGCAACGGGGAAGCAATGGCATGTGTCAACCAAGTCGGTGAGCCTGAGCATATTCGACTTTTATGGCAAGCATGGGTTGCTGAAGACCTATTCTACCCCGGACCTTAATGGTCTCCAAGGTAAATAGTTCAGTTTAGTTTTTTATTTCACAGAAAAGGATTTTGGGCTAAATTATAAACTGTTGTTGGCATTAAGCTGGAGATAAGCTCACTCGGTGTATCATTTAAGTTGCAGGGCCAGGGCTACATACATACATTTATATATTTCCTAATTTTTCACCAAAGAGGCTTGTAATGTACGTACACACCTCAGTGATGATTTCATGATGATCCAGTCTTGTACCCCGTGTGGAACGAATACAGAATCATCACAGGAAGGCAAATGTATTTGACTTTCTGGTAGCGTTCGTACGTGATTCGGTATTAAAGCATAACATCTGTCGTTCAAAATACAGATAATACTGTGTATAATGGCGTGCAGTAACACACTGGGTTGGTGTTCGCAGGCTGTGACGGAGGAGAGTGTGATGCGCCATGCTCCAACTGTAGCCAAGCCCAGGACTGTGTTACTGGGAGGTGTTCAAGTGCCGTCACCGCAGGTACCTAACTCGTCCATGAAATTGGAATCCGTATTAGCTGAATTTTCACTAGTCACCAGTGAGACGTATTCATTCCCCTACATGCGCACAAGCCTTCTTCCGGTGTTACCTACCGCGATATTGCAGGAGTAATACCACGCGCACTGAAATGACATTCCACGCCTCTTGGACTTAACTTTAATTGGTATGCACCTGGGTACTCTTTAAATTCAATTTTAGTCAACAATACTCACACGGCTTGTCTAAAAAGTCGCCGTTTGCTTGTTGCCTAAAATCATACTGAGCAAATGTATCCGCCACTCATTACTTCCTTAGCATTGTGTGTTTTCCCAGGTTACAACTCTATACCCATTGTGGCTGGTGTTTGTGGAGCTGTAGGTGGCGTGTTCGTGTTGGCTGTCATTATATTCCTCACCAGAAGGTAAGCGACTATAGCGGGATATTGCATCTCACAGTTATAGAAACACCAATAACATATCTTCCTCACCTTTGTCACAATTCCATGTATTTCTGTGTATTTCAACCCCAGGCACCGTGCTGGCCTTCCCCAGCCTCCGGGACAAGGGGCTCATACAGTGGTGTACAAGATCATGGAGGACATCCAAGACCCAGATACCCCTGGCCAACTGATATCCATTGACACAAGCTGCGGCAAAGATGTGATAATGCGTTTATGTGCAGCAGCTCAGACATTTCAGGACAGGTTCAACTTTTATTTAACACAAAAACGGAGTTATGTACTTTCAGAACCAGACATGTGCTCTACTCCAACACATTGATGCCTACAATAACAGGTGTTACTGACAAGAGTCTTGGCATACAGATTTAATGATTTTAATGACATTGTAAAGTAATTTTGGACATGTGTATCAAGAGACCCCTACGTCTATTCTCCTTGTCACTACAATCTACATTTGGTGAACCCGTATGAGGTTTTTCACAGTGTAGGGGAGACAACTTCGTTTGAGTTTTGCTACAAGGAGCACAACGTATCGAGCTGTACAGTATTGCTGGTTCTCTTCAACAACGCTGGTAGATGCACACATGGACATCCCAGGATGATCCTTCTATGACCCATGATTTGTACATAAGTTAGGCGTGCAAGTGAATCCCAATGCAAGAGGAAGACATGTATACAGGATATAAGACAGTCCAGGGTATGGTCAACAAATCCTTGCACCTGAACCTCCTCCTCGTCTGTGGTTTCATAATCACCAACTATGTCCTCCTTAAGCTTCAAGAAAATTATACTTTTCGATCCAGTGGAAACAGATAACACCTTCAATCGTTATGGTTACAGTGATGACAATCACACTGCGTCATCAAAACTGAAATTATGGGTCGTTCAGATTTTGAATATAACCAATTATTGTCTCATGTAAATCATAAACATATGTGTCATAATAATATATAATGGCAAATCATATCATTACATCCTGCATAACGCACACATTCACCAATACAAACATAAAATATGTAAACAATGCGCTGGACATGACCATGGACACACGTCAACTTCTGGCCATGGGACAATCAAATGTGTGACTGTCTGTAAATGTAACGCTCTACCGATGGCAGCACACCAACTGTCCGTATGTCTGTATATGGAACTAAACGTCTAGTGCTGTCTATGTGGCTACCAGCTGTCTGTCTGTATGTCTGAACATGGAATCAGACAGTGAGTTCAATCAGGAAGATCATAAACGTGATGACAGACACTGACGCATACAGGATGAGGAAGAATCGGTCTAGGATCAGAGCGATAGTGAGCCAGTCCTGGTACTCCACGGATTCATTTGCTTCCTTTTCAGCATTCAGGTATTTCAGCAGGCGATTCAAACTTTTCGAGATCCTGTCAAATGAATGTAAGAGGACCCCGACCTCTGCAGAGGAAACCGACGAAAGTGGCATGTCAGTGTCTGTTGGCGGCGACGACTCTCCAACACTTCGTGTTTGGTTTAGAGCATCCTGGTAAAACAAACTGTCACACTCAGATCACGGGTAAAAAGTCTAAATCATTAAACGATATGTACTCTGAAAATCAGTTTAGAATGGTTTGGAGGCAAGTATTTGGCACATTAAACAAATCAGTCACATTGCAGAAAAAAATAAATGAAAATAAAGAGAAAAATATATGTCGTGTATGCTTCCCTACTGAGAGTGTAATTACCTATTACGAAGTATATGATACTAAGCTATATGATACAGTATTTGATACTAACTAATATGATACAGAAGTAACCCCATCGTAGGATTCATCAATACAGAGAGTCACTTCTCATGTATATTGCACGATTCCGACTATATTAAAATGTGCATGTCTTCATGAAGCATTATCAGTTAATGATGATCACAGGTATTCGCGAAAACATGAACATTCTGATTTCGTTGGAAATATCATTATATCATCCATTACAAATGACCCTTACTTGACATACAAGGGAATACCTTGCTTGGACTTAAGAAGTCTCTGCCAAAGGTGGACAGAATAGGACCAATAACCATCATCACTAAGTGTTGTTCAAACGCTGACCAATAGCAATTATTCGAGGCCTCATAAACATCAGAAACACAAGAGCGTATAATCAAGTCGGAATAGGGACCCGCGTGAGACATGACCTTAGTCACTTTTGCTTCATCTTTTCACGTCCACAATAATCCTTTCTGAAAGCTTTAATAGGGATTTGGATGTTTCAATACTTAAGAAATGATTCGATGCCTATTTGTGTAAGGTGATAAGACAAAAAGCACAGACAGCATGTCGACGATTCAAGAGCTACTTACATGTGCATGTTCCCTGAGAATGTGCGGTCGTTTCACCCGTAGTAAGCGGCCAAGCTTGTTGATAAGGAGAGACCTTGCCAGAGAGGGAACCTTCCAGCCCTGCTCCCCCTTCAGGTGGACCCTCAGTACAACCACAGCCAGCACACACGAGGCACTCGCTAGCAGCATGATCAGAACAAGGTAGATACCTGAAATAGTCAAACTGTACATCACAGAGCGCACTTAAAGGGAACAAATGTGAGTGAGTAAATGTCGTTTTACGTCTCATTACTCCAGTTATGTCACGGCGACCTGTAAACAATGGAGGAGTCTGCTAAGTCACCGAGCCTGAACACCTGGCGATAGTTATCGCCTTGATGACCAGCATGAATATTTCAAAAGATAATTTGAAAAATATATAGCAGCAGTGATCGATTGTCTCACCTATGTCTAGTAACATGAACACTGGGAATGGTGTTGTTAAACAAGTGTTTTATAAAAGCCGCTTCCAGATGACAGGCCTGATAGTTTAATGTCAACGGCCATTAGAATGTCTTTATTTAAAGGTATGAGTCATGGACAGAAACCTTAGAAAGAGATTCAAGTAGACTTACACATAAGTGGCAATGGTTTGGAGTTTGGTGGAAGCGTGTCAAGTGTGAAAAACTGGAACACCGTCAGGGACAGCAGCAAGGCGACCTCCAGCCCGACCTTCTCTCCTGAAGCAGGGGGCAGGAAGAAGCCAAGGATCGACATACTACAGATGAGGAAGCACGGGAAGAAGAACGTTACCATGAAGAAGGTTGGTCGTCTTTGTAGTGACACAGTGTAGGTTACGGTGCTATAGCTTAAACCATTGAATACATACGGCATCGACACTGCACCGATCCCTGTCAGATGCCATTCAGCATTCTCTTGGTAGAAGGAAGTGTCACCTTTCATGTCGCCATTCAGAACAACTACCGAGTCATCATACACCCACAAGCCGAACTGAAGAGGACAGTCCTGTTTGTCAAAGGGGAAGTAGGTGGCATCGACCTCGCAAATACTGCTGAGAACAGTGGGGAACGCCTGTGACACGTGGCCATCATTGCCGACCGCCAACTTATGGAACTTCCTCTCAGACATAGCTATGTTGGTTCCAAAGGCAGTGCTGGAATACCGAGAAAACACATTTTTGGAAACAGCCAGACGGAAAGGTTTGTCCAGCATTATGGATCATACTCCCAATCGATACAAATAACATAACACAAATTAACATTTACATACCATATGAACTACAATTATTAAAGACAGTAAGATAGGCATGTTTAAGAAATGGAAATTTCGCTACATTTAAATAAGAAGTAGAACTGTGCATGAAGAAATGATGACGAAACTAATAAGAGATGCAATGGCAACACAATATGTGAAATACTTGACTCACTCTATGATAACACTCATAACATCGAATCTGTGCAGGTAAACATTCGAACAATAAATCATGCTCTTTCTGTAAAAATGTCAAAGAACGTCTGACGACTCATACTTCAAGGATGTTTAAGGTATCTGACAGTAGGTATCTGATATTCATGGGCTCAGAAAAGCTTTGTAAACGTTTCATGTCGGACATATGGAGACATTTTCCAAATGTAAAATGACAAAATGACATTCGAGATGCAATTCCCGAACATGTATCATGGGTTCCCGTGTTGTTTTGTTCAGGCGAACAACTGGCTAGCGGTTTTATTTGTTTATGACGGGTGCCCGCGTTGGGACAGGATACGTACAGTTTCGCGTACAATTCGTATCATCACTATTGTATAGTGATTCATAAAAGCATGCACATGATATAGTCCAACTGTACATGCCCATGATATAGTCCAACTGTACATGCCCATGATATAGTCCAACTGTACATGCCCATGATATAGTCCAACTATACATGCCCATGATATAGTCCCACTGTACATGCCCATGCGATAATCCAACTGTACATGTTCATGATATAGTCCAACTATATATGCCCATGATATAGTCCAACTATACATGCCCATGATATAGTCCAACTGTACATGCCCATGATATAGTCCAAGTGTACATGCCCATCATATAGTCCAACTATACATGCCCATGATATAGTCCAACTGTACATGCCCATGATATAGTCCAACTGTACATGCCCATGATATAGGCCAACTGTACATGCCCATGATATAGTCCAACTGTACATGCCCATGATATAGTCCAACTGTACATGCCCATGATATTGTCCAACTGTACATGCCCATGATATAGTCCAACTGTTCATGCCCATGATATAGTCCAAGTGTACATACCCATGATATAGTCCAACTGTACATGCCCATGATATAGTCCAACTGTACATGCCCATGATATAGTCCAACTGTACATGCACATGATATAGTCCAACTATACATGCCCATGACATAGTCCAAAGATACATGCACATGATATAGTCCAACTGTAGATGCCCATGATATAGTCCAACTGTACATGCCCATGATATAGTCCAACTATACATGCCCATAATATAGTCCCACTGTACATACCCATGATATAGTCCAAGTGTACATGTCCATGATATAGTCAAACTATACATGCCCATGACATAGTCCAACTATACATGCCCATGATATAGTCCAACTGTACATGCCCATGCGATAGTCCAACTGTACATTTTCATGATATAGTCCAACTATATATGCCCATGATATAGTCCCACTGTACATGCCCATGCGATAATCCAACTGTACATGTTCATGATATAGTCCAACTATATATGCCCATGATATAGTCCCACTGTACATGCCCAACATATAGTCCAAGTGTACATACCCATGATATAGTCCAACTGTACATGCCCATGATATTGTCCAACTATACATGCCCATGCGATAGTCCAACTGTACATGTTCATGATATAGTCCAACTATATATGCCCATGATATAGTCCCACTGTACATGCCCAACATATAGTCCAACTGTACATACCCATGATATAGTCCAACTGTACATGCCCATGATATTGTCCAAGTATACATGTTTATGATGTAGTCCAACTATACATGCTAATGATATAGTCCCATGTTTATTGAAAATACATAATATGAGTAAGAAGAGGGCTTCCCGCATCCATATTTGGAACCTAACCATAGAACTAAGACAAAGTGGCAGACAACTTACTCGTCGTACAGCGTGACATCCGGGGTCCAGATGCGGTCGAAGGGAACGTAGACGTTCTCCGTGCCATTTGTGTCGCTCACGTTCCATGCCAGTCGACAATCAGTCCAGTTCTACGACGAGAGAAGCTGACACAGTCGTCAGAAGTTCAAATGACTGATTCCACAATCATGTCAAAAACACTCTTAACAGGTATGTATTTTAATGGTGATATGGACAAAGACAGAGAGATTTTTGTCTTTGTAGACGTGTCATGCCCATTATAACAGTCAATGACATTATCTAAAGAATGTTACCGAAATCCCGTATTATTTCAGACTATGTTATACATGTATGAAGGTACACTTTGCCTGTTCGTTTATTCTTTACGTTTAATAGCAAAGCGAGAAGACAGAGGAAGATGTATCCTCAAAAGATGACATACAGAATTTTATCTAAAGGAAGTGTGAAGTGAACTGATAACCACCACCCTTACCTTACTATGCATTTGTCTTCATCAAACCAGAGGCATTTATCTTGTTTCGATGCGCCCACGTATCGACATTTGTGTGTCGTCATGACTGACGACGGGTCATGGCTGATACCGGCAATATAGCTCAGTTCAGTCTGACAAGATGGCTCTGACGTAAATGTGTTAATGTAAACTTAGATGATGGTCCTGGCCCCGATTTCTTGAAACAAAATTCAAGTTTTACTCAAGTATCAGACTATGTTTGACAATTTGAAACAGCTAAATTTTTAACTTAACTTCATTTTTAAAATACAAAAGCCCAAACAACTTAAGTAATCTAACCACCAAACTCAAAGTGTCTACTATGTTTGAGTAGTATAGTAATTTAAGTTCATCCAGTGAAATTTGAGTAAAAAATCTAAATTAAGTCAAAACGCACACTTATGTTTGTTTCGAGAAATCGGGGCCAGAGCCATTAGACCCGTGACATTTCACTGTGTATTTTAAAACATGTAACTGATTCGTCGACACACCAATATCATTAGTAATGTCATGTCTGCCGTAACACCGATGTGGCTGGTAACTCATCAAGGTCGTAATATATCATTTGCTATCACAAATGTGTCACTGCCATGCACATATATAGGTAAAAAGAAGACGATAACAATGGTAACACTTGCTGCAGACTCACGGGCGCTTTGCATTAGCAGTACACTTGTTAAATGATTTCCTTCATCAACAACATGGCAGATAATATAACCCAGACTGCTCGTGAACGCATTCCACGTTACAGGAGTGACAAGCCCACCTACCCGTCCCGCTACTCTATCAGCCCAGCCCACCCACCCGTCCCACTACTCCTACCGTCCAACAATCCGTTCCACTACTGTAGGAGTTAGCCCAGCCCAACTACTCGTTCCACTACAGTATGATTTAGCCGAACCCTATCTACCCGCACCACTATTGTATGTGTTATCCCAGTCCAACTAACCGCCCCACTACTCTGTGAGTTAGCCGAACCCAACGACTCGTCCCACTACTCTGTGAGTTAGCCCAGCTACCTGCCCCACTACTCTATGAGTTAACCCAGCCCCGCTACCCGTTCCACTACAGTATGTTTTAGCCGAGCCCAACTACCCGTTCCACTTCTCTAAGAGTAATAACCATTTCGTGTCTTCTTCTTGTCTTCTTCTTGTGTGCTATCGTTATTCTTGTCTCGCGATATTGCTATATCGTGTTGCGATCCTTGTGATTCGCAACGATACCTTTTGACCTGTGGCCAGTATGCAGAACCGCCTGATGCAGTTTACACATGGTAAACGCCCTCAGAGAATGTTAAATTATTGTGTGTTTTTCAAAGCATTGTCGGGAAATGCAAATATCTATTATAACTCTCAACATAACTTGAAAAATACACATTCTGTAATTTACAGTCGGGAAACAAACTGACTAAACAAATACTCACAAGACGCATCCAGACGTTGGTGCTCAATACCTGTTTGGTCTCGCTCTGTAACAGATATATACACAGTATCAGCATGTGTATCTGACAAGAAAGTGTCCACACGAACTGCTAATTTTATCAAATATATCAGTGTAGAAAGGTAGATAATAAATGAGGCAGGATGTTCATGAATAACCCAGGATCCACAGAAAAGGTTGTTTAACAAACTATCATCATTATGAACATGATGTGTACTGGAGCAGCGGGGCTCACGGCAGCAACGGGCGATTATCGCGAAATGCCCGAGCGTCAGATGTACGTATCTAATAAATGAAAAGGTGTTTGGGTAAAGATTATGAACATCTTGCCTCGTAACATTTATCAACTACCTTTCTAAACTGATAGTTAGCAATTCATGGGAACATTTTCTAGCCAAACAGACTTTATGTTATATGGAGTGACTGACAGGACAAACAGACATATTGAAGTAGTATGTCATTGATGTGCAAGTATACTGGCATCAAATCACTTGTTCAGCCTGACCCAGACCGGGGTCTTATAATACAATAACAGCAAATGTCCCAGCAAAGATCACTGGCATAAGTCGTTGCGTCGTTACGTCGTTACGTCGCTCACTATTCCGTGACGTACAAACCTACCAGACTGACGACTTGTCTAAGCGCTATACCCAGGTGTATCTCCACAGGTGCGTCACAGGGAGGGTGGATATCCTTCTGGTAGGATCCCAACAGGGTGTCCAGGATGTCACAGGGAGAACTTCCACCTGAATTACACAGTGATTAAACACATATTCTCCACATGTGCACGGGAGTATATGGTATATGAGAGAAAGAGAGAGAGAGAGGTGAGAGAGAGAGGAGATAGTGAGGTGATGTAGAGAGGAGGGGAGACAGTGATGTGAAAATTAGAAGACATTGAGGTGATGAAGAGAGGAGGAGACAGTGATCGAGGAAATGTTGAGAGGAGACCGTGAGGTGATGTAGAGAGGATATAGGGAGGTGATGTAGAGAGGAGAAGACGGTGAGGTGGTGTAGAGAGGAGGAGAGACAGTGATCGAGGAAAAGTAGAGAGAAGACAGTGAGGTGATGTAGAGAGGAGGATATAGGGAGGTGATGAAGAGAGGAGGAGGACTCAGTGAGGTGATGAAGAGAGGAGGGTGAGATAGTGATGATGTGTAGGGACAAGGGTGAGACAGTGATTTGATGTAGAGAGGAGATGATAGTGAGGTGATGTAGGGAGAAGGGTGAGGCAGCGAGTTAGTGTAGAGAAGAGGAGGAGACGGTTAGGTGATGTAGACAGGAGGATCAGATAGTGAAGTGAGGAGGAGGAGACTGTGAGGTGGTGCAGAGATGAGTGACAGTGAGGTAATGTTGAGAGGCCGAGGAGACGGTGAGGTGGTGTAGACAAGAGGGGATGCTAGTGAGGTGATGTAGAGAGGAGGAGACAGTGAGGTGATGTGGACAGGAGGACAAGACAGTGAGGTGATGTAGAAAGGAGGAGAAGACAGTAAGGCGATGTAAAGAGAAGGAAGGAAAGTGAGGTGGTGTAGAGAGGAAGGTCAGATAATGAGGTGATGTAGGGAAAAGGGTGAGAGAGTGAGGTGGTGTAGAGAGGAGGGACAATAGGGTGACGTAGAGAGGAGAAGAGACAGTGAGGTGATGTAGAGAGGAGGAGAAGACAGTGGGGTGATGTAGAGACGAGTCGGTGCGGTGATGTAGAGAGGAGATAGTGATGTGATGTAGAGAGGAGACAGGTGATGTAGAGAGGAGGACATAGTGAGGTGATGAAGAGAGGAGGGGAAGACGGTGAGGTGGTTTAGAGAGGAATAGATAGAGTGAGGTGATATATAGACAAGGGGCAGACAGTGAGGTGATGTAGGGAGGAGGAGACAGTGAGGTGATGTAGAGAGGAGATGATACTGAGGTGATGCAGACAGAAGGACACTGTGAGGTGATGTAGAGACGAGGAAAAGACGGCGACGTGGTGCAGAGAGGAGGAACAATAGGGTGACGTAGAGAGGAGAAGAGACAGTGAGGTGATGTAGAGAGGAGGAGAAGACAGTGAGGTGATGTAGAGAGAAGGGTCAAACAGTGAGGTGATGTAGAGAGGAGGAGATAGTGAGGTGATGAAGAGACTAGGAGAAGACAGTGAGGTGATGTAGAGTGGAAGTTCCGATAGAGAGGTGATGTAGGGAGAAGGATGAGACAGTGAGGTGACGTAGAGTAGAGGGGCGGTGATGTTGTGCAAAGAGGAGGGACAGTGAGGTGATATAGAGAGGAGAAGACAATGAGGTGATGTAGAGAGGAGGAGAAGACTGTGATTTCATGTAGAGGTGAGGGACTGTGAGATGATGCAGTGAGGAGGGGGAGACGGTGATGTGATGTAGAGAGGAGGAGAAGACAGTGTGGTAATGTAGAGAGGAGAAGGAAACGGTGAGGTGATGTAGAGCGGAGATGATAGTGAGGTGATGTAGAGAGGAGGAGACGGTGAGGTGATGTAGATAGGAGGAAATATTGAGGTGATGTAGGGAGGAGGATCACATAGTGAGGTGATTTAGAGACAAGGATGAGATAGTGGGGTTACTAGAGAGAAGGATCAAATAGTGAGGTGATGTAGAGAGAAGGATCAGATAGTGAGGTGATGTAGAGAGGAGATGACAATGAGGTGATGTAGAGATTAGGAGACGGTGAGGTGATGTAGAGATTAGGAGATAGTGAGGTGATGTAGGGAGGAGGATCACATAGTGAGGTGATGTAGAGACAAGGATGAGATAGTGGGGTGATGTAGAGAGAGGGAGACAGTGAGGTGATGGAGAGAGAAGGGGGATATAATGAGGTGTTGTACAAGGAAATATACAGCGTCGACGTGTGAAAATAACACGTAAGAGCCACAAGAGTACCACCATTAAGAAACCCATGACCAACATGACTGATTCAGACCAGTCAAGAAACATCTGCTATGATTTATCGAACAATCACGAACTGTGTCCAGCGACGATG